>NW_027447132.1:430000-497500 GCF_038048845.1 Mixophyes fleayi | reverse complement strand
CAGCAGCCATCTCCCTTTGCCTCTATCTTATTGCATATTTTGTCCTAATGTGCTTTCATATTTACATGTCACCATGTTTCCATTGGCTAGTACCTTAAAGTCAGATGTCTGTCAAGCAAACTGACCAGTGACAGAATTGCTTTGTGAGGTTTACATCTTTATGACATCAAATGCTTCACATGAAAAATGCAGTTCATTGTCAAAAATCAGCTATATTAGGAGAGTGAGAATTGTGTTTTAGCATCAATTACACACTAAATATGCTGTCATTGTGTATGTTTAATGGATGTCTTTCAGTTTTAAAGATAGACAGACCGATAGATAGATAGATAGATAGATAGAAAGATAGAAAGATAGATAGATAGAAAGATAGATAGATAGACAGACAGACAGACAGACTGATTTCAACTGGAAGCAGTGCTTACATATTGCTTAATTTTTGGTGGTTATTAAATAGTATGGGTAGGCAAGAAAAGTGCATATATCTTTTATTAGCATAAACTTACCCAAATGCGCTCTTGCATATTTAAGGCATTCAAAGTAATAATATTTCACAGCATTAATACAGTTATGTACTAGACTGGACAATGGTAAGCAGAGCCAGTACTTATATCAACAATGGCCTTATCTGTGTGAAGTTTGTATGTTCTCCCTGTGTTTGCGTGGGTTTCCTCCCACACTCCAAAAAACATACTGTTAGGTTAATTGGCTGCTATCAAAATTGACCCTAGTCTCTCCCTCTCTGTCTGTGTGTGAGTGTGTGTCTATATTAGGGAATTTAGACTGTAAGCTCCAATAGGGTAGGGACTGATGTGAATGGGTTCTCTGTACAGCGCTGCGCTATTAGTGACACTATATAAATAAATGATAATGAGGATGATGATGATATGTGTTTACTATGCCTATACACATAGCCAGCTTTCACACTTGATTGGCAGATTAATGCATCATTATTGCTAAGTTTGATAACAGTTGTCTAATACAGTGACACTGGTAGAGAAAACCACTATAGACATTCACATAAGCAGCTCTCATCATCATCATTTATGGCATAAGACTTCTTTAATTATACTAAGTTTTTGAGCAGGTCTGCATTATACTTAATTATATAAGGGAGATGTACTTTTAGTAAAAAGTAGCTCTCCAATTTCAAAAGTACATCAACGTAGTATTAATACTTAGATTTAAAGATTTTCTGGGATAAATGAAATACATTCCCAGCAGCCATCTCCCTTTGCCTCTATCTTATTGCATATTTTGTCCTAATGTGCTTTCATATTTACATGTCACCATGTTTCCATTGGCTAGTACCTTAAAGTCAGATGTCTGTCAAGCAAACTGACCAGTGACAGAATTGCTTTGTGAGGTTTACATCTTTATGACATCAAATGCTTCACATGAAAAATGCAGTTCATTGTCAAAAATCAGCTATATTAGGAGAGTGAGAATTGTGTTTTAGCATCAATTACACACTAAATATGCTGTCATTGTGTATGTTTAATGGATGTCTTTCAGTTTTAAAGATAGACAGACGGATAGATAGATAGAAAGATAGAAAGATAGAAAGATAGATAGATAGATAGATAGATAGATAGATAGACAGACAGACTGATTTCAACTGGAAGCAGTGCTTACATATTGCTTAATTTTTGGTGGTTATTAAATAGTATGGGTAGGCAAGAAAAGTGCATATATCTTTTATTAGCATAAACTTACCCAAATGCGCTCTTGCATATTTAAGGCATTCAAAGTAATAATATTTCACAGCATTAATACAGTTATGTACTAGACTGGACAATGGTAAGCAGAGCCAGTACTTATATCAACAATGGCCTTATCTGTGTGAAGTTTGTATGTTCTCCCTGTGTTTGCGTGGGTTTCCTCCCACACTCCAAAAAACATACTGTTAGGTTAATTGGCTGCTATCAAAATTGACCCTAGTCTCTCCCTCTCTGTCTGTGTGTGAGTGTGTGTCTATATTAGGGAATTTAGACTGTAAGCTCCAATAGGGTATGGACTGATGTGAATGGGTTCTCTGTACAGCGCTGCGCTATTAGTGACACTATATAAATAAATGATAATGAGGATGATGATGATATGTGTTTACTATGCCTATACACATAGCCAGCTTTCACACTTGATTGGCAGATTAATGCATCATTATTGCTAAGTTTGATAACAGTTGTCTAATACAGTGACACTGGTAGAGAAAACCACTATAGACATTCACATAAGCAGCTCTCATCATCATCATTTATGGCATAAGACTTCTTTAATTATACTAAGTTTTTGAGCAGGTGTGCATTATACTTAATTATATAAGGGAGATGTACTTTTAGTAAAAAGTAGCTCTCCAATTTCAAAAGTACATCAACGTAGTATTAATACTTAGATTTAAAGATTTTCTGGGATAAATGAAATACATTCCCAGCAGCCATCTCCCTTTGCCTCTATCTTATTGCATATTTTGTCCTAATGTGCTTTCATATTTACATGTCACCATGTTTCCATTGGCTAGTACCTTAAAGTCAGATGTCTGTCAAGCAAACTGACCAGTGACAGAATTGCTTTGTGAGGTTTACATCTTTATGACATCAAATGCTTCACATGAAAAATGCAGTTCATTGTCAAAAATCAGCTATATTAGGAGAGTGAGAATTGTGTTTTAGCATCAATTACACACTAAATATGCTGTCATTGTGTATGTTTAATGGATGTCTTTCAGTTTTAAAGATAGACAGACCGATAGATAGATAGATAGATAGATAGATAGAAAGATAGAAAGATAGATAGATAGAAAGATAGATAGATAGACAGACAGACAGACAGACTGATTTCAACTGGAAGCAGTGCTTACATATTGCTTAATTTTTGGTGGTTATTAAATAGTATGGGTAGGCAAGAAAAGTGCATATATCTTTTATTAGCATAAACTTACCCAAATGCGCTCTTGCATATTTAAGGCATTCAAAGTAATAATATTTCACAGCATTAATACAGTTATGTACTAGACTGGACAATGGTAAGCAGAGCCAGTACTTATATCAACAATGGCCTTATCTGTGTGAAGTTTGTATGTTCTCCCTGTGTTTGCGTGGGTTTCCTCCCACACTCCAAAAAACATACTGTTAGGTTAATTGGCTGCTATCAAAATTGACCCTAGTCTCTCCCTCTCTGTCTGTGTGTGAGTGTGTGTCTATATTAGGGAATTTAGACTGTAAGCTCCAATAGGGTAGGGACTGATGTGAATGGGTTCTCTGTACAGCGCTGCGCTATTAGTGACACTATATAAATAAATGATAATGAGGATGATGATGATATGTGTTTACTATGCCTATACACATAGCCAGCTTTCACACTTGATTGGCAGATTAATGCATCATTATTGCTAAGTTTGATAACAGTTGTCTAATACAGTGACACTGGTAGAGAAAACCACTATAGACATTCACATAAGCAGCTCTCATCATCATCATTTATGGCATAAGACTTCTTTAATTATACTAAGTTTTTGAGCAGGTCTGCATTATACTTAATTATATAAGGGAGATGTACTTTTAGTAAAAAGTAGCTCTCCAATTTCAAAAGTACATCAACGTAGTATTAATACTTAGATTTAAAGATTTTCTGGGATAAATGAAATACATTCCCAGCAGCCATCTCCCTTTGCCTCTATCTTATTGCATATTTTGTCCTAATGTGCTTTCATATTTACATGTCACCATGTTTCCATTGGCTAGTACCTTAAAGTCAGATGTCTGTCAAGCAAACTGACCAGTGACAGAAGTTTAAGTGAAGCCCTAAGCTGAGGGCAATTAAAATTTTGTGCTATATTTCATCAGCACTGCATTAGGAGTTAAACATTTGGTGTCAGCCAGCCTATCACTCCTGGGGGAGTGGTTTCACAGGAGGGCATAAATTACATGGGAGATGGGGGCTGGCTCTCTCTTGTCCTGGATGCCAGATAAGGAGACAGTGGCTGTGCAGTCAGGCTGAGTACCATATATTACTTGTTCTGTCATTTGTTTCATTGTTTTTCTCTCTTGCTCTTCTCCCTCTTTCCCTCACTTGGGCTTTATTCTCCCCTAACTAATTCTTCTTTCCTCCTCTGCCTCCTTTAGTTCTCCCCTTCCACAGCTCGTTCATCCAACTCTCCCCCCGCCCCCTCCCAACCCCATCTCGCTGCCCAGCTCTGTAGCACCCAGTCCCACAGTAGTATAGTCTAAATTTGGCCACCATGTCCCGTCCACGCCGTAGTGTAGGTACCCCAGCCCGCTTCCAAGAGAGCCCAGATAGTATTGCTGATGTGCGGGCGGTAGCCCCGCCCCCCGGAGCCGCCGCGGCGGCCATTTTAAAATTTCAACAAGTGCCTGCGAGCGGTGGAGGGGAGCCTCTCACCGCCGCAGGTGCTGGGCTTATGTCGGCGCCTGAGCTTGCTAGGAGCTCAGGTAGCCAGGGGGACAAGAGGGCAGAAGCCTCTGAAGTGGCAGCGCCTGTCGGCGGTGGCGGGGAGCCGCTCACCGCTGCAGGCTCTGTAGGGATGATGTCACCAGAGCTCATTAGGAGCTCCGGTCAGCTTGACATTTGCACAGTGGGTTTAGAAGTGCCTGTCAGCGGTGGAGGGGAGCCTCTCACCGCTGCAGGCTCAGGGGGGAGTTTTAACCCTGTCAGTAAGGGCAATGTGGAGCCTGTGAGTGGTGGAGGGGACCCTCACACCACAGCAGGCTTACTGGATGGGGTTTCACCAAGGGGCATTAGGAGCCCTGTTAGCCAAGAGCCTTTGGTTATGGCAGAAAGAATGGTGGGTGAGCCTGTCAGCGGGGGAGGGGAGCCTCTCGCCGCCGCAGACACTCTGAGTGCACAGGCTCGAGAGGCCACTGGTGCCTCCATTCGCCGAAAGGGCAATAAAAAGGGTAATGTCAGAAGGTCACGTGCGCCAGAGCGGGCTGTGAGCCCTCCCAATGCTGGTGCACGTAAACAGGTAAGGGGAGCGAAGAGAGGTAGGGGAGGCAGGATGTTATCCCCGTCAATCAATCGCTCACGGGAAAGTAATGTGACCCCACATACAAGGAACACTGCTAGCGAAATCGGGGTGGGGGTTGTTAGCGAGCAAATGGAGGTTTCAGCACACAATTTTAGTTATGTTCCGGTCCACGGTTCCAATTATTTCCCACATACACCCCCTTCATTTGAACCGCAGAATGTCATACCCAACACAGTTATGCCGCCCCCTACTCCCGGAAGTCTAGGGAGTAATAACATAGGGAGAGGGAGGGCTCAAACAGGGTTCCCACACGCAAGTTTGCCCACATTAATGCCAGAAGGGTGGTCAAGGCATAGCGGCCGCACATTATCATCGGGAGGCCCTTCAGCGTCGTTGGGCGCCCCAAGTATAATTGGATCACAGTTCCCTATGTTCGAGCAAGAAGTTACTGGTCCATCTTGGTTTCCTTCGGGGGTGGGCAATATTTTGCCTTATCGAGGACGGGCCGTAACGCAGCCGGGGAACCCCCCCTTTAACGCCGATAATAACCAGTCCCAATACGGGCAGCCCTTTCACGTCCATAACATTCAGGCAAGTAATAACGCAGCCTGGTCCCTCCCTTACCCTCCCCCTCAGACACAAGGGGAACATAGTATGGCCAGACTATGGATTGCTCCATATCCGCCGCAGGAGAGAAGCCTGCCGCAGATCGGAGCACACTTTTCGTGGAGGCAGGATACTTCCCCTCCGGTAGGTCACATTCATAGCCCCGCTCCCTATCCGGTTAGCAGGCCTTTGGATCATCCACAAACCCAGGGTTTTGGTAGTGGTGCTACTAGGGATAATAGGGCATTAATGTCGCTCAGCAGTGTGGGGCATGGGTGTGCAGTAATGGATGTTTTGCCGGCTGCTAACGTTTCTTCTCGCCCAGTAACACAGGCACAGCCAGATAATGGAATCGTCGCGGTTGGAGGAGGAGCTTCAATACAACAAGCTGGTATGCCGGCCAGTGGACCCGAGACGACAGGAATCATCACAGCGGCCGCTGGGTCTCAAGCCATCGCCCCACAGCCGGGACAAGGGATTCCGGTTACCATTGCTGGTGAGAACCCTTCTTTATTGACACTACACCCATTGACACATAGCGCTCCAATGTCATCTACTGATGACGATTCGTCAGATGATGAGCAAGGACCGCGCAAGCTGCTGCGATTATTAAAGGAACATTTGGTTCAACCAGTGAAAGCGGCTCCCGCAGTAGCCTTGCCTCGCGCAGCGTTAAGGGGCCCCATGGTGTTGTGTGACAATACGGCGCTACTGACAGGTGTGAGACCATGTGTGAGGGACAGGATCAACAAAGGATTCCTGGTGGATATGTTTACCTTAACGAAACAATCCAAAAAGCAGTTGACAGCTGCGTGTAGTAGAGGGGGAATAGGTGAGGAAGCTTACCGGTCATTCCATAACTGGTTGTCAGGCTTCTGCGTATTCGCGGCCTGTTACTTGGAAACCAGACCCGAGGCGCTGGTAGACATATGGCGCTACCTGCACCTCATAACGGAGATGGTAGTCAATGATGGGCCTACAATATGGCGTAGGTATGACGAGAGTTTCAGGGAAAAAGCCAACGGGATGAAGCGTATTCCCTTTGAGTGCAAGGATGTTGAAACGTGGTCGAAACTAATGCGACCTCAGAGTGAGGAGCAACGTCCAAGTGTCAGGTTTCCAGGAGGAGGGGGGCGTGGAGCCCCCCGCCGTAAGCAGAACAGATGTTTTGCGTTCAATAATTCCACCTGCAACAGGGGGGACAACTGCAGGTATAGGCACGCCTGTGCGATCTGTAGAGGCCCGCACCCAGTGCGGGAATGCACCAGGAATGCTCCAGGTGCAGGAAGGGGACGGGGCATGTCAGGACCCACTGGGCAAGGCCCCATCGCCCATTAAGTTAGATGTGTTGGTCAGATGGCTTGGTTTCTTTCCTGATGCCGCACAAGCCAAGTTTCTGAAAGAAGGTTTCACTGTAGGTTTTAGGCTTCCCATATCCGGGCCGGTACGGTCCGGGGATGGCCGGAATTTGAAGTCGGCGTCTGTCTTGCCAGAAGTAGTACTCGAAAAGGTCAATAAAGAAGTGGCCTTAGGAAGGATGCAGGGTCCTTTTCCGTCTCCTCCGTTGACGAACTTAATCTTATCCCCTATAGGAGTAGTGCCTAAGAAAGCTGAGGGTAAATACCGGTTAATTCAGCACCTGTCCCACCCCATCGGTTCGTCGGTAAACGACGCCATAGATGCTCACCATAGCTCGGTAATTTACCAGTCTTTCGAGGAAGCTTTGGCCCTAGTGAGATCTTATGGGAAAGGCGCACTTCTAGCTAAGCTGGACATCGAGTCTGCTTTTAGACTTCTCCCGCTTCACCCAGAATCTTTTAGATTCATGGGCTTCAAATTCCAAGACGGCTTTTATATTGATCGCTGTCTTCCTATGGGCTGTTCGGTGTCATGTTCGTTTTTTGAGTGCTTCAGCTCCTTCCTGCATTGGTGTATACAAGCAGGAACGGGCCACGTGGGGGTAGCACACTATTTAGACGATTTTTTGTTTGTAGGCCCAGGTTCATCCCTTGTTTGCTCTGAAATTTTGTTTGCAGCAAAAGCTCTTTTTGTTGTTATGGGAGTTCCTATTGCCCATGACAAAACAGAGGGTCCCGCCACCTGCTTATCATTTCTGGGAATAGAGATAGACACCATGGTAGGATGTTGTCGCTTACCCAGGGATAAGATTGAGAAACTGCAAACAATCATATCGGAGGTTCTGAGTGCAGATGCTAGCTCTCTGCGGCGCATCCAGTCACTTCTGGGTACATTGAATTTTGCTTGTAGGGTAATCCCTATGGGCAGGATATTTAGCAGGAAGTTACAATTGGCCACAGCTGGCTTGACAAGGCCTCATGCACGGATTCGCCTAGCATCCGATATTAGGGCAGATCTTAAGATCTGGGCAACTTTCTTGCAAGATTTTAATGGCGTGCGGATTTGGCCTGAATGTCCAGTATCTAGTAGGGAATTAGAACTGCACACGGATGCTTCCGGAGCCCACGGCTTCGGAACCTTTTTTCAAGGGGAATGGTGTGCGGCTACTTGGCCGACGGAATGGCATATAAATGGCCTAGTTAAGAACATGTTGGTGCTAGAGCTGTTTCCCATAGTACTGTCCCTAGAGCTATGGGCGAAGAGTTTGTCTGGCCGGAACGTAGTGTTCTGGTGTGACAATCTCGGGGTAGTTCAAGCTATTAATCGTCAGACCGCTTCCTCTCTGCCAGCAGTTAACTTATTACGCAGACTGGTGTTACGTTCGTTAGAGTTCGACATTTCATTTCGGGCCAAACATGTTCCCGGCATAGAGAATCACATAGCTGACTCTCTATCTCACTGCCAATGGCGGCGTTTCCGGTTTTTAGCACCCCAAGCTAGACTAACTGGTATTCCCTGTCCCCTTTCCGCTTGGCAGATGGTCGAGCCGGTATAATGGGTCTGGCGGAATTGTCGTTGGCTGCTTCCACAAGAAAATCGTATAGAACTGCCTGGCACCAATGGCAATTGTTCCTGAGTTCGTATCCGGGCTGTCACCCTTCAACTCAAAAGGTTCCCATGTTAGATTTCATGTGGAGTAGGTACCTCCAAGGAGCATCAAAATCCAATATGGCCTCTACCCTGTCAGGGATTTCCTTTATGGCTCGTCTGCATAGTGTGGCGGACCCCACTAAGGGCTTCATGATCTCCAAAGCATTGAGAGGTTGGGCAAAGGAACGGCCGGTAGAGGTGGACGCAAGACGTCCCATTTCCGTAGCTATTTTGAGGTTATTGGTTAGTGCTCTCACAGTGGTCACAACGAATCAGTATGAATCGCTCCTTTTCAGCACAGCATTTTGCATGGCCTTCCATGGGGCTTTTAGAATAAGTGAACTGGTTGCGCGATCTAATGCAGATATTGGTAATGCGCTATTGGCGAAGTATACATATATTACTGATTCACACGTGGGTTGTAAATTAGCCAGCTCAAAGACTGACCAACTTAGTAAAGGGCATTGGTTTAACATAGCAGCACAGGAAGATACGGGTATATGCCCGGTGGCTTGGTGCTCAAAATTTTCAATAGTTCGCCCAAAAGAAGGGAAGATGTGGCTGATACATGCAGATGGTTCACCCCTTTCCAAATTCCAATTTAATGCAGTATTTAAACGTGCGTTGGGGCATGTGGGTTTAGACCCATCGCTCTATGGTACCCATTCATTTAGAATCGGGGCGGCTACTGCCGCAGCAGAAAGAGGCGAGTCGCCCTCGGTTATACAGGCAATAGGCCGCTGGAAGTCAGGAGCTTATAAGTCATATATACGCCCACAACCCTAGCATAAGGTAAATACTGCCCCACCATGGCGATAACCTTGGGCTCTGCTGCTTGTCGCTTTTAGCGAGGGCGTGAGGGGATTTTTTCCCTGTTTTCACTGGATCAAGGTCTGATTGGCTATGGGCCTCCAGGGTTTGCAGGTTTTTTGTCCTTCACCTTGGTTATTGCTGCCTACCCCTTCCCATCATGGTTCACTGTACTACTACAGGTATTCATATATTATGTCGGCTTGTACGGCTGATTGTAGTCAGGGAAGTAGGCACAATAATATTTTAAGCTGGTGGCAATGCGTAAAGTGTGCGCTTAGGCGTTTACACTTGGTAAGTTTTGAACAGCATGCAAGTTGGTCAGTCTTTGGTGAAGCGGCTATTGTGATGGGATCGCGCTGGCGGATGTATTCTTAACATACAGGGATCGGTAAGGTAAAGCGGATCCACAGCCATGGGAACTGCTTGGTCAACATTATCCTGCATGTTATAGTTTTTAGCTGTCGTATGTCACTTCAGGGGAGAAAGCGGTCCCACAGTTTATTGGACCTGCTTGGATAAACACCCCGATAGTTTGTACTTTAGATATAAAAGGTATGACATACGTCAGTGGACGGAGGCTAAAGCGGTCTGGCAGTAACATGTAGACCTGTGTTTTTAAATAAACCTTTTATACTCATATTTATGTGCTGCAGCTTTGGAGGATAAAGCAGTCTTATGGTGCACATTGACCTGCTTGGTAGTTGACCTTCAATATTTAGTATGCATACACTGCAGTTTATGGAGTTTTAAGCCGTGTCATAGTTCATTTAGACCGGCTTGGTATACGAATTTATGTTAAAGCGGTTCGTTAGTTGCACCGGAACCCGCTTGGTTGTTTCTCCATTTTTTAATATGTTATAAGGTTAAAGTGGTCTCTTTAAATTTACATCCAGACCTGCTTGGTTTTAAGATACCTCCGGTTTTCTCTGTTATGAGAAAAAGTTTGTTAATTAGTTGCTCATGGACCAATGGGTGTTAAGCTTCAGGATAGCTTGTCATGACCTTCTGTGGAGTGCAGAGGTTGATTCACACCAGCAGATATATATGTTTGGTTCGAATGAGCAAATTAATTTTATGGCCCTAACCAATTATATTTTTTGGTCTTAGGTCTGCAGAAGATTAACGTATGGGTCATAGGCCACTCATATGTATATTGGGCCGAGAAACATCATATGGCCTACGACTGGTCCCTATTTACCAACCCTATAACATTCAGATGGGTTGGAAGGAGGGGATTGTTATGGCATGCTATCATGCCACTTTTGGACAACGAAATCAATCAATTTGGCCCCCCTGACATTCTATTGGTTCATGCAGGCGGTAATGATCTAGGCCATGTCAAATCCTTGGATTTAATTATAGGTATAAGAGAGGATTTGAGAGCGTTACATGCTAGATGGCCTGGGATTAGGATAGGTTGGTCCCACATTATCCCCCGCCTTGCTTGGAGAATGCCCATCGCCCCTCCCGTTATGAAGACCATAATTCGGAAGGTCAATAAGGCCGCAAGTAAAGTGGTCGAAGCTTTAGGTGGGTTTGCTATTGCTCACCCATGGATTACGGTGAGGCACACTCATTTTTTCCGTACAGACGGGGTGCACCTCACAGATGAGGGCATGGAGTGGTTCATTATTCATCTTTATAGGTTTTTAGGTCCCTTAGTTCTTTCTCTGTGTGGCGGGCCAGGTTCCCGTTAAAGGGTCCTGGCTGTGGGTAGGAGAGCAATGCAGTCAGCGGCTGATCGAAGGTGCTACCGTTTAATTGGCCGCACGTCACTGCCCCTTTTGCAGTAACCTGACTCTTGGCCTCTGGGGCAGAGGATATACGGTCGTATATGACAATGTGAGTCCAGAAGGGGGCAGTCACGATGACGCCAAGTTTAGTACCGACCAATCGTAAAGACTTGGGATCCGTAAAGTCTTGGGACAGCGGTATTGCTTCACCTTACGCTGGATTGGTTTAAAGTTTAGTCGTTAGCTGACTGCTTCGCTCTCGTCGCCATTCAGAGTTTTAAAATAAAATTCTTCCACAAAAATAAATACGCCCCTTTTTTGCCAAACTTATATCTTGTGTCCGTGTCGTTATTTTAGATAAGAGGTATTAAGTGTTTAATCATTAACGTATAAGTGCAAAGATAAAAGGTATTAGCACTGAACATTTTAGTTTAAGTGAAGCCCTAAGCTGAGGGCAATTAAAATTTTGTGCTATATTTCATCAGCACTGCATTAGGAGTTAAACATTTGGTGTCAGCCAGCCTATCACTCCTGGGGGAGTGGTTTCACAGGAGGGCATAAATTACATGGGAGATGGGGGCTGGCTCTCTCTTGTCCTGGATGCCAGATACCTCCCTCCCGCCCGGCATAAGCTGGTTATACTAAATTCAGGCCTTGTCTTAGGTCAAGGCGCTGCGGGTAGGAGAGCAATGCAGTCAGCGGCTGATCGAAGGTGCTACCGTTTAATTGGCCGCACGTCACTGCCCCTTTTGCAGTAACCTGACTCTTGGCCTCTGGGGCGGAGGATATACGGTCGTATATGACAATGTGAGTCCAGAAGGGGGCAGTCACGATGACGCCAAGTTTAGTACCGACCAATCGTAAAGACTTGGGATCCGTAAAGTCTTGGGACAGCGGTATTGCTTCACCTTACGCTGGATTGGTTTAAAGTTTAGTCGTTAGCTGACTGCTTCGCTCTCGTCGCCATTCAGAGTTTTAAAATAAAATTCTTCCACAAAAATAAATACGCCCCTTTTTTGCCAAACTTATATCTTGTGTCCGTGTCGTTATTTTAGATAAGAGGTATTAAGTGTTTAATCATTAAGGTATAAGTGCAAAGATAAAAGGTATTAGCACTGAACATTTTATTGCATATTTTGTCCTAATGTGCTTTCATATTTACATGTCACCATGTTTCCATTGGCTAGTACCTTAAAGTCAGATGTCTGTCAAGCAAACTGACCAGTGACAGAATTGCTTTGTGAGGTTTACATCTTTATGACATCAAATGCTTCACATGAAAAATGCAGTTCATTGTCAAAAATCAGCTATATTAGGAGAGTGAGAATTGTGTTTTAGCATCAATTACACACTAAATATGCTGTCATTGTGTATGTTTAATGGATGTCTTTCAGTTTTAAAGATAGACAGACGGATAGATAGATAGAAAGATAGAAAGATAGATAGAAAGATAGATAGACAGACAGACAGACAGACTGATTTCAACTGGAAGCAGTGCTTACATATTGCTTAATTTTTGGTGGTTATTAAATAGTATGGGTAGGCAAGAAAAGTGCATATATCTTTTATTAGCATAAACTTACCCAAATGCGCTCTTGCATATTTAAGGCATTCAAAGTAATAATATTTCACAGCATTAATACAGTTATGTACTAGACTGGACAATGGTAAGCAGAGCCAGTACTTATATCAACAATGGCCTTATCTGTGTGAAGTTTGTATGTTCTCCCTGTGTTTGCGTGGGTTTCCTCCCACACTCCAAAAAACATACTGTTAGGTTAATTGGCTGCTATCAAAATTGACCCTAGTCTCTCCCTCTCTGTCTGTGTGTGTGTGTGTCTATATTAGGGAATTTAGACTGTAAGCTCCAATAGGGTAGGGACTGATGTGAATGGGTTCTCTGTACAGCGCTGCGCTATTAGTGACACTATATAAATAAATGATAATGAGGATGATGATGATATGTGTTTACTATGCCTATACACATAGCCAGCTTTCACACTTGATTGGCAGATTAATGCATCATTATTGCTAAGTTTGATAACAGTTGTCTAATACAGTGACACTGGTAGAGAAAACCACTATAGACATTCACATAAGCAGCTCTCATCATCATCATTTATTGCATAAGACTTCTTTAATTATACTAAGTTTTTGAGCAGGTCTGCATTATACTTAATTATATAAGGGAGATGTACTTTTAGTAAAAAGTAGCTCTCCAATTTCAAAAGTACATCAACGTAGTATTAATACTTAGATTTAAAGATTTTCTGGGATAAATGAAATACATTCCCAGCAGCAGGGCCGGATTAAGGGGTGGGCACAGGGGGCATGTGCTCCGGGCCCCCCTCTCTCAGGGGGCCCCCCGGACCAGCTGTGGCTCTTTTTGCTGCCCCCAAATGTCAGTCTACAGGGGGCAGCACAGGGTTCCGTTTTTAAGTGCTCTGTCGGCACTATAAGCACAGGTAAGCTTTTGCTTTTTTTTTTTTTTGAGTGTTCTGGGCTTCCTTAGCTGCGTGTAGATGACAGTGTGAGGAGGAGCAGAGAAGAGCTGCCCTGCCTGTCTGTGGGGGATAAGGTAAGTTAAGATCTGCTGTGTGTGTGTGTGAGAGACTTTGTGTGTGTGTGACTGTGTGTGTGTGACTTTCTGTGTGTGTGACTGTGTGTGTGTGTGACTTTCTGTGTGTGTGACTGTGTGTGTGTGAGATTTTCTGTGTGTGTGACTGTGTGTGTGTGAGACTTTCTGTGTGTGTGTGTTTGTGTGTGACTTTGTGTGTGACTTTCTGTGTGTGTGACTGTGTGTGTGTGTGTGACTTTCTGTGTGTGTGACTGTGTGTGTGTGAGACTTTCTGTGTGTGTGACTTTGTGTGTGTGTGTGACTTTCTGTGTGTGTGACTGTGTGTGTGTGAGACTTTCTGTGTGTGTGACTGTGTGTGTGTGAGACTTTCTGTGTGTGTGACTGTGTGTGTGTGAGACTTTCTGTGTGTGTGTGTTTGTGTGTGACTTTGTGTGTGACTTTCTGTGTGTGTGACTGTGTGTGTGTGTGTGACTTTCTGTGTGTGTGACTGTGTGTGTGTGAGACTTTCTGTGTGTGTGACTTTGTGTGTGTGTGTGACTTTCTGTGTGTGTGACTGTGTGTGTGTGAGACTTTCTGTGTGTGTGACTGTGTGTATGAGACTTTCTGTGTGTGTGACTGTGTGTGTGACTTTGTGTGTGACTTTCTGTGTGTGTGACTGTGTGTGTGTTTGTGTGACTGTGTGTGTGTGACTTTGTGTGTGTGTGTGTGACTTTCTGTGTGTGTGTGTGTGTGAGAGACTTTGTGTGTGTGTGACTGTGTGTGTGTGACTTTCTGTGTGTGTGACTGTGTGTGTGTGAGACTTTCTGTGTGTGTGACTGTGTGTGTGACTTTGTGTGTGTGTGTGACTGTGTGTGTGTGACTGTGTGTGTGTGACTTTCTGTGTGTGTGACTGTGTGTGTGTGTGACTTTCTGTGTGTGTGTGAGACTTTCTGTGTGTGTGACTGTGTGTGTGTGTAATTGTGTGACTGTGTGTGTGTGAGATTTTCTGTGTGTGTGTGACTGTGTGTGTGTGTGTAATTGTGTGACTGTGTGTGTGTGAGATTTTCTGTGTGTGTGACTGTGTGTGTGTGTAATTGTGTGACTGTGTGTGTGTGAGATTTTCTGTGTGTGTGACTGTGTGTGTGTGAGACTTTCTGTGTGTGTGACTGTGTGTTTGTGTGAGACTTTCTGTGTGTGTGACTTTGTGTGTGTGTGTGACTTTTATGTGTGTGTGTGACTTTCTGTGTGTGTGACTGTGTGTGTGTGTGACTTTCTGTGTGTGTGACTGTGTGTGTGTGAGACTTTCTGTGTGTGTGACTGTGTGTGTGTGTAATTGTGTGACTGTGTGTGTGTGAGATTTTCTGTGTGTGTGTGACTGTGTGTGTGTGTGTAATTGTGTGACTGTGTGTGTGTGAGATTTTCTGTGTGTGTGACTGTGTGTGTGTGTAATTGTGTGACTGTGTGTGTGTGAGATTTTCTGTGTGTGTGACTGTGTGTGTGTGAGACTTTCTGTGTGTGTGTGTTTGTGTGAGACTTTCTGTGTGTGTGACTTTGTGTGTGTGTGTGACTTTGTGTGTGTGTGTGACTTTGTGTGTGTGTGACTTTGTGTGTGTGTGTGACTTTCTGTGTGTGTGACTGTGTGTGTGTGTGTTTGTGTGACTGTGTGTGTGTGAGATTTTCTGTGTGTGTGACTGTGTGTGTGTGTGTGACTTTCTGTGTGTGTGACTGTGTGTGTGTGACTTTGTGTGTGTGTGTGACTTTCTGTGTGTGTGACTGTGTGTGTGTGTGTTTGTGTGACTGTGTGTGTGTGAGATTTTCTGTGTGTGTGACTTTGTGTGTGTGTGTGACTTTCTGTGTGTGTGACTGTGTGTGTGTGTGTTTGTGTGACTGTGTGTGTGTGAGATTTTCTGTGTGTGTGACTGTGTGTGTGTGAGACTTTCTGTGTGTGTGACTGTGTGTGTGACTTTGTGTGTGTGTGTGACTTTCTGTGTGTGTGACTGTGTGTGTGTTTGTGTGACTGTGTGTGTGTGACTTTGTGTGTGTGTGTGTGACTTTCTGTGTGTGTGACTGTGTGTGTGTGTGTTTGTGTGACTGTGTGTGTGTGAGATTTTCTGTGTGTGTGACTGTGTGTGTGTGAGACTTTCTGTGTGTGTGTGTTTGTGTGAGACTTTCTGTGTGTGTGACTGTGTGTATGAGACTTTCTGTGTGTGTGAAACTTTCTGTGTGTGTGTGTGTGACTTTCTGTGTGTGTTTCAGCCAGAGGAGGAGGTGATTATGAAAATGAAGGGGATAATTGTGGACAAGGAGAGTGTGATTTATGGACAAGGAGAGGGGGTGATTTATGGACAAGGAGAGGGGATGATTTATGGACAAGGAGAGGGGGTGATTTATGGACAAGGAGAGGGGATGATTTATGGACAAGGAGAGGGGATGATTTATGGACAAGGAGAGGGGGTGATTTATGGACAAGGAGAGGGGATGATTTATGGACAAGGAGAGGGGGTGATTTATGGACAAGGAGAGGGGATGATTTATGGACAAGGAGAGGGGGTGATTTATGGACAAGGAGAGGGGGTGATTTATGGACAAGGAGGGGGTGATTTATGGACAAGGAGAGGGGGTGATTTATGGACAAGGAGAGGGGGTGATTTATGGACAAGGAGAGGGGGTGATTTATGGACAAGGAGAGGGGGTGATTTATGGACAAGGAGGGGGTGATTTATGGACAAGGAGGGGGTGATTTATGGACAAGGGGAGGGGGTGATTTATGGACAAGGAGAGGGGGTGATTTATGGACAAGGAGAGGGGGTGATTTATGGACAAGGAGAGGGGGTGATTTATGGACAAGGAGAGGGGGTGATTTATGGACAAGGAGAGGGGGTGATTTATGGACAAGGAGAGGGGGTGATTTATGGACAAGGAGGGGGTGATTTATGGACAAGGAGGGGGTGATTTATGGACAAGGAGAGGGGGTGATTTATGGACAAGGAGAGGGGGTGATTTATGGACAAGGAGAGGGGGTGATTTATGGACAAGGAGAGGGGGTGATTTATGGACAAGGAGGGGGTGATTTATGGACAAGGAGGGGGTGATTTATGGACAAGGAGGGGATGATTTATGGACAAGGAGAGGGGGTGATTTATGGACAAGGAGGGGGTGATTTATGGACAAGGAGGGGGTGATTTATGGACAAGGAGAGGGGGTGATTTATGGACAAGGAGGGGGTGATTTATGGACAAGGAGAGGGGGTGATTTATGGACAAGGAGAGGGGGTGATTTATGGACAAGGAGAGGGGGTGATTTATGGACAAGGAGAGGGGGTGATTTATGGACAAGGAGGGGGTGATTTATGGACAAGGAGGGGGTGATTTATGGACAAGGAGGGGGTGATTTATGGACAAGGAGAGGGGATGATTTATGGACAAGGAGAGGGGGTGATTTATGGACAAGGAGGGGGTGATTTATGGACAAGGAGGGGGTGATTTATGGACAAGGAGAGGGGGTGATTTATGGACAAGGAGAGGGGGTGATTTATGGACAAGGAGGGGGTGATTTATGGACAAGGAGAGGGGGTGATTTATGGACAAGGGGAGGGGGTGATTTATGGACAAGGAGAGGGGGTGATTTATGGACAAGGAGAGGGGGTGATTTATGGACAAGGAGAGGGGGTGATTTATGGACAAGGAGAGGGGGTGATTTATGGACAAGGAGGGGGTGATTTATGGACAAGGAGGGGGTGATTTATGGACAAGGAGAGGGGGTGATTTATGGACAAGGAGAGGGGGTGATTTATGGACAAGGAGAGGGGGTGATTTATGGACAAGGAGAGGGGGTGATTTATGGACAAGGAGAGGGGGTGATTTATGGACAAGGAGAGGGGGTGATTTATGGACAAGGAGAGGGGGTGATTTATGGACAAGGAGGGGGTGATTTATGGACAAGGGGAGGGGGTGATTTATGGACAAGGAGAGGGGGTGATTTATGGACAAGGGGAGGGGGTGATTTATGGACAAGGAGAGGGGGTGATTTATGGACAAGGAGAGGGGGTGATTTATGGACAAGGAGAGGGGGTGATTTATGGACAAGGAGAGGGGGTGATTTATGGACAAGGAGAGGGGGTGATTTATGGACAAGGAGGGGGTGATTTATGGACAAGGAGGGGGTGATTTATGGACAAGGGGAGGGGGTGATTTATGGACAAGGAGAGGGGGTGATTTATGGACAAGGGGAGGGGGTGATTTATGGACAAGGGGAGGGGGTGATTTATGGACAAGGAGAGGGGGTGATTTATGGACAAGGAGAGGGGGTGATTTATGGACAAGGAGAGGGGGTGATTTATGGACAAGGAGAGGGGGTGATTTATGGACAAGGAGAGGGGGTGATTTATGGACAAGGAGAGGGGGTGATTTATGGACAAGGAGAGGGGGTGATTTATGGACAAGGAGAGGGGGTGATTTATGGACAAGGGGAGGGGGTGATTTATGGACAAGGAGAGGGGGTGATTTATGGACAAGGAGAGGGGGTGATTTATGGACAAGGGGAGGGGGTGATTTATGGACAAGGAGAGGGGGTGATTTATGGACAAGGGGAGGGGGTGATTTATGGACAAGGAGAGGGGGTGATTTATGGACAAGGAGAGGGGGTGATTTATGGACAAGGAGAGGGGGTGATTTATGGACAAGGAGAGGGGGTGATTTATGGACAAGGGGAGGGGGTGATTTATGGACAAGGGGAGGGGGTGATTTATGGACAAGGAGAGGGGGTGATTTATGGACAAGGGGAGGGGGTGATTTATGGACAAGGAGAGGGGGTGATTTATGGACAAGGAGGGGGTGATTTATGGACAAGGAGAGGGGGTGATTTATGGACAAGGAGAGGGGGTGATTTATGGACAAGGAGAGGGGGTGATTTATGGACAAGGAGGGGGGGTGATTTATGGACAAGGAGGGGGGGTGATTTATGGACAAGGAGAGGGGGTGATTTATGGACAAGGAGAGGGGGTGATTTATGGACAAGGAGAGGGGGTGATTTATGGACAAGGAGAGGGGATGATTTATGGACAAGGAGAGGGGATGATTTATGGACAAGGAGAGGGGGTGATTTATGGACAAGGAGAGGGGGTGATTTATGGACAAGGAGAAGGGGTGATTTATGGACAAGGAGGATGTGATTATACAAATAGAGGGGGTTGCAGAGTGACAACCCAGGAAGGGAAACCAACGCTGATGAGAAGGGGATTGAAGATGCTAAGTAGGTGGGGAATGAGGAGTGAGAGGGAAGATAGAGGATTAAGATGAAGAAGAGGATTGAGGAGTGGGATGTTGGGGATATAAATGGAGAACAGAGAAGTACGATGTGCTCAGACCTAGATTGTCTATTTATTGTGGACCCTCTCTCCATGCCCCAGGGAAGTAGCATTTCTAAAAGTGGGCATTATGGGAAAAATGACAAAATTATGGCCACTCATTCTGTTAGCTCTCCTAAAGAGGACATACACTTACTTTATATGGAAACGTATAATGTACAAAATGTAATATGCCGCCATGCTAGCTCTGTTGCCTTGCAACAAATCAGGCCTGCTAGTGCTTAGCTGGACTAGGCTGTTAGGGATAACCAATATATACTTACATATAGTAAGATTATTTTGTTAATTATTTGTGGAGTGATTGTGAGGTATTTAATGTGTGCTTGAGTTTGGGGAGAAGGAGTGCTATTTATTAAATGTGAATATGAATTATAAAATGTTGGCAATGGTTTTGAAAAATAGGTTTATTTATTACATGTAAATGCTATTCATTTTCACCAGGCTGTTTGGTGGAGAGGGAAATAAGTTTATTAAATGTGTACGCTATTAATTTAATGTCGGGGCTGCTTGGGGAAAATAGTTCTATTATTAAAAGTGAATAGTATTAATTTAATTTAATTCCAAATTTGGGGCTGGTTGCAGGGAGGGAGGCCTAATTATTAAAGGTTGTGCTACTGATTTATTAACCGGACTCTTTGGGTTTTTGTTTCAAAATAGGCCCCGACATTCCAGAATCTACACAAGCAGCAACTGAGCTTAAGACACCAGCAGCCACAGGTGGTGAAAGTGACAACAGCAGGTAGGAGAGAGCAGGGCCATCTTCCAACTGTTCTCAATATGGTGGGACTGTCCAGAATTTGGGTGACTGTCTCACTTAGTTAGGATTTGGTCTGACTACAAGGACAGTTGGGAGGTATGTCCTACTTCACACTGTTATTCTTGTGAAGGCAGAGTTGTGTGCATCTAACAGTAGTGCACATAGCATTGCCTGTTTATTTGTTTAAAATGAATATCATATTCGACAATATGGGGCCCCCCTGTCTTAAGTGCCCCGGGCCCCCCAGAACCTTAATCCAGCTCTGCCCAGCAGCCATCTCCCTTTGCCTCTATCTTATTGCATATTTTGTCCTAATGTGCTTTTATATTTACATGTCACCATGTTTCCATTGGCTAGTACCTTAAAGTCAGATGTCTGTCAAGCAAACTGACCAGTGACAGAATTGCTTTGTGAGGTTTACATCTTTATGACATCAAATGCTTCACATGAAAAATGCAGTTCATTGTCAAAAATCAGCTATATTAGGAGAGTGAGAATTGTGTTTTAGCATCAATTACACACTAAATATGCTGTCATTGTGTATGTTTAATGGATGTCTTTCAGTTTTAAAGATAGACAGACGGATAGATAGATAGAAAGATAGAAAGATAGATAGATAGAAAGATAGATAGATAGATAGATAGACAGACAGACTGATTTCAACTGGAAGCAGTGCTTACATATTGCTTAATTTTTGGTGGTTATTAAATAGTATGGGTAGGCAAGAAAAGTGCATATATCTTTTATTAGCATAAACTTACCCAAATGCGCTCTTGCATATTTAAGGCATTCAAAGTAATAATATTTCACAGCATTAATACAGTTATGTACTAGACTGGACAATGGTAAGCAGAGCCAGTACTTATATCAACAATGGCCTTATCTGTGTGAAGTTTGTATGTTCTCCCTGTGTTTGCGTGGGTTTCCTCCGGGTGCTGTGGTTTCCTCCCACACTCCAAAAAACATACTGTTAGGTTAATTGGCTGCTATCAAAATTGACCCTAGTCTCTCCCTCTCTGTCTGTGTGTGAGTGTGTGTCTATATTAGGGAATTTAGACTGTAAGCTCCAATAGGGTAGGGACTGATGTGAATGGGTTCTCTGTACAGCGCTGCGCTATTAGTGACACTATATAAATAAATGATAATGAGGATGATGATGATATGTGTTTACTATGCCTATACACATAGCCAGCTTTCACACTTGATTGGCAGATTAATGCATCATTATTGCTAAGTTTGATAACAGTTGTCTAATACAGTGACACTGGTAGAGAAAACCACTATAGACATTCACATAAGCAGCTCTCATCATCATCATTTATGGCATAAGACTTCTTTAATTATACTAAGTTTTTGAGCAGGTCTGCATTATACTTAATTATATAAGGGAGATGTACTTTTAGTAAAAAGTAGCTCTCCAATTTCAAAAGTACATCAACGTAGTATTAATACTTAGATTTAAAGATTTTCTGGGATAAATGAAATACATTCCCAGCAGCCATCTCCCTTTGCCTCTATCTTATTGCATATTTTGTCCTAATGTGCTTTCATATTTACATGTCACCATGTTTCCATTGGCTAGTACCTTAAAGTCAGATGTCTGTCAAGCAAACTGACCAGTGACAGAATTGCTTTGTGAGGTTTACATCTTTATGACATCAAATGCTTCACATGAAAAATGCAGTTCATTGTCAAAAATCAGCTATATTAGGAGAGTGAGAATTGTGTTTTAGCATCAATTACACACTAAATATGCTGTCATTGTGTATGTTTAATGGATGTCTTTCAGTTTTAAAGATAGACAGACGGATAGATAGATAGAAAGATAGATAGATAGATAGATAGATAGATAGACAGACAGACAGACAGACTGATTTCAACTGGAAGCAGTGCTTACATATTGCTTAATTTTTGGTGGTTATTAAATAGTATGGGTAGGCAAGAAAAGTGCATATATCTTTTATTAGCATAAACTTACCCAAATGCGCTCTTGCATATTTAAGGCATTCAAAGTAATAATATTTCACAGCATTAATACAGTTATGTACTAGACTGGACAATGGTAAGCAGAGCCAGTACTTATATCAACAATGGCCTTATCTGTGTGAAGTTTGTATGTTCTCCCTGTGTTTGCGTGGGTTTCCTCCGGGTGCTGTGGTTTCCTCCCACACTCCAAAAAACATACTGTTAGGTTAATTGGCTGCTATCAAAATTGACCCTAGTCTCTCCCTCTCTGTCTGTGTGTGAGTGTGTGTCTATATTAGGGAATTTAGACTGTAAGCTCCAATAGGGTAGGGACTGATGTGAATGGGTTCTCTGTACAGCGCTGCGCTATTAGTGACACTATATAAATAAATGATAATGAGGATGATGATGATATGTGTTTACTATGCCTATACACATAGCCAGCTTTCACACTTGATTGGCAGATTAATGCATCATTATTGCGAAGTTTGATAACAGTTGTCTAATACAGTGACACTGGTAGAGAAAACCACTATAGACATTCACATAAGCAGCTCTCATCATCATCATTTATGGCATAAGACTTCTTTAATTATACTAAGTTTTTGAGCAGGTCTGCATTATACTTAATTATATAAGGGAGATGTACTTTTAGTAAAAAGTAGCTCTCCAATTTCAAAAGTACATCAACGTAGTATTAATACTTAGATTTAAAGATTTTCTGGGATAAATGAAATACATTCCCAGCAGCCATCTCCCTTTGCCTCTATCTTATTGCATATTTTGTCCTAATGTGCTTTCATATTTACATGTCACCATGTTTCCATTGGCTAGTACCTTAAAGTCAGATGTCTGTCAAGCAAACTGACCAGTGACCGAATTGCTTTGTGAGGTTTACATCTTTATGACATCAAATGCTTCACATGAAAAATGCAGTTCATTGTCAAAAATCAGCTATATTAGGAGAGTGAGAATTGTGTTTTAGCATCAATTACACACTAAATATGCTGTCATTGTGTATGTTTAATGGATGTCTTTCAGTTTTAAAGATAGACAGACGGATAGAAAGATAGAAAGATAGATAGATAGAAAGATAGATAGATAGATAGACAGACAGACAGACTGATTTCAACTGGAAGCAGTGCTTACATATTGCTTAATTTTTGGTGGTTATTAAATAGTATGGGTAGGCAAGAAAAGTGCATATATCTTTTATTAGCATAAACTTACCCAAATGCGCTCTTGCATATTTAAGGCATTCAAAGTAATAATATTTCACAGCATTAATACAGTTATGTACTAGACTGGACAATGGTAAGCAGAGCCAGTACTTATATCAACAATGGCCTTATCTGTGTGAAGTTTGTATGTTCTCCCTGTGTTTGCGTGGGTTTCCTCCGGGTGCTGTGGTTTCCTCCCACACTCCAAAAAACATACTGTTAGGTTAATTGGCTGCTATCAAAATTGACCCTAGTCTCTCCCTCTCTGTCTGTGTGTGAGTGTGTGTCTATATTAGGGAATTTAGACTGTAAGCTCCAATAGGGTAGGGACTGATGTGAATGGGTTCTCTGTACAGCGCTGCGCTATTAGTGACACTATATAAATAAATGATAATGAGGATGATGATGATATGTGTTTACTATGCCTATACAAATAGCCAGCTTTCACACTTGATTGGCAGATTAATGCATCATTATTGCTAAGTTTGATAACAGTTGTCTAATACAATGACACTGGTAGAGAAAACCACTATAGACATTCACATAAGCAGCTCTCATCATCATCATTTATTGCATAAGACTTCTTTAATTATACTAAGTTTTTGAGCAGGTCTGCATTATACTTAATTATATAAGGGAGATGTACTTTTAGTAAAAAGTAGCTCTCCAATTTCAAAAGTACATCAACGTAGTATTAATACTTAGATTTAAAGATTTTCTGGGATAAATGAAATACATTCCCAGCAGCCATCTCCCTTTGCCTCTATCTTATTGCATATTTTGTCCTAATGTGCTTTCATATTTACATGTCACCATGTTTCCATTGACTAGTACCTTAAAGTCAGATGTCTGTCAAGCAAACTGACCAGTGACAGAATTGCTTTGTGAGGTTTACATCTTTATGACATCAAATGCTTCACATGAAAAATGCAGTTCATTGTCAAAAATCAGCTATATTAGGAGAGTGAGAATTGTGTTTTAGCATCAATTACACACTAAATATGCTGTCATTGTGTATGTTTAATGGATGTCTTTCAGTTTTAAAGATAGACAGACGGATAGAAAGATAGAAAGATAGAAAGATAGATAGATAGAAAGATAGATAGATAGACAGACAGACAGACTGATTTCAACTGGAAGCAGTGCTTACATATTGCTTAATTTTTGGTGGTTATTAAATAGTATGGGTAGGCAAGAAAAGTGCATATATCTTTTATTAGCATAAACTTACCCAAATGCGCTCTTGCATATTTAAGGCATTCAAAGTAATAATATTTCACAGCATTAATACAGTTATGTACTAGACTGGACAATGGTAAGCAGAGCCAGTACTTATATCAACAATGGCCTTATCTGTGTGAAGTTTGTATGTTCTCCCTGTGTTTGCGTGGGTTTCCTCCGGGTGCTGTGGTTTCCTCCCACACTCCAAAAAACATACTGTTAGGTTAATTGGCTGCTATCAAAATTGACCCTAGTCTCTCCCTCTCTGTCTGTGTGTGAGTGTGTGTCTATATTAGGGAATTTAGACTGTAAGCTCCAATAGGGTAGGGACTGATGTGAATGGGTTCTCTGTACAGCGCTGCGCTATTAGTGACACTATATAAATAAATGATAATGAGGATGATGATGATATGTGTTTACTATGCCTATACACATAGCCAGCTTTCACACTTGATTGGCAGATTAATGCATCATTATTGCTAAGTTTGATAACAGTTGTCTAATACAGTGACACTGGTAGAGAAAACCACTATAGACATTCACATAAGCAGCTCTCATCATCATCATTTATGGCATAAGACTTCTTTAATTATACTAAGTTTTTGAGCAGGTCTGCATTATACTTAATTATATAAGGGAGATGTACTTTTAGTAAAAAGTAGCTCTCCAATTTCAAAAGTACATCAACGTAGTATTAATACTTAGATTTAAAGATTTTCTGGGATAAATGAAATACATTCCCAGCAGCCATCTCCCTTTGCCTCTATCTTATTGCATATTTTGTCCTAATGTGCTTTCATATTTACATGTCACCATGTTTCCATTGGCTAGTACCTTAAAGTCAGATGTCTGTCAAGCAAACTGACCAGTGACAGAATTGCTTTGTGAGGTTTACATCTTTATGACATCAAATGCTTCACATGAAAAATGCAGTTCATTGTCAAAAATCAGCTATATTAGGAGAGTGAGAATTGTGTTTTAGCATCAATTACACACTAAATATGCTGTCATTGTGTATGTTTAATGGATGTCTTTCAGTTTTAAAGATAGACAGACGGATAGAAAGATAGAAAGATAGATAGATAGAAAGATAGATAGATAGACAGACAGACAGACTGATTTCAACTGGAAGCAGTGCTTACATATTGCTTAATTTTTGGTGGTTATTAAATAGTATGGGTAGGCAAGAAAAGTGCATATATCTTTTATTAGCATAAACTTACCCAAATGCGCTCTTGCATATTTAAGGCATTCAAAGTAATAATATTTCACAGCATTAATACAGTTATGTACTAGACTGGACAATGGTAAGCAGAGCCAGTACTTATATCAACAATGGCCTTATCTGTGTGAAGTTTGTATGTTCTCCCTGTGTTTGCGTGGGTTTCCTCCGGGTGCTGTGGTTTCCTCCCACACTCCAAAAAACATACTGTTAGGTTAATTGGCTGCTATCAAAATTGACCCTAGTCTCTCCCTCTCTGTCTGTGTGTGAGTGTGTGTCTATATTAGGGAATTTAGACTGTAAGCTCCAATAGGGTAGGGACTGATGTGAATGGGTTCTCTGTACAGCGCTGCGCTATTAGTGACACTATATAAATAAATGATAATGAGGATGATGATGATATGTGTTTACTATGCCTATACACATAGCCAGCTTTCACACTTGATTGGCAGATTAATGCATCATTATTGCTAAGTTTGATAACAGTTGTCTAATACAATGACACTGGTAGAGAAAACCACTATAGACATTCACATAAGCAGCTCTCATCATCATCATTTATGGCATAAGACTTCTTTAATTATACTAAGTTTTTGAGCAGGTCTGCATTATACTTAATTATATAAGGGAGATGTACTTTTAGTAAAAAGTAGCTCTCCAATTTCAAAAGTACATCAACGTAGTATTAATACTTAGATTTAAAGATTTTCTGGGATAAATGAAATACATTCCCAGCAGCCATCTCCCTTTGCCTCTATCTTATTGCATATTTTGTCCTAATGTGCTTTCATATTTACATGTCACCATGTTTCCATTGACTAGTACCTTAAAGTCAGATGTCTGTCAAGCAAACTGACCAGTGACAGAATTGCTTTGTGAGGTTTACATCTTTATGACATCAAATGCTTCACATGAAAAATGCAGTTCATTGTCAAAAATCAGCTATATTAGGAGAGTGAGAATTGTGTTTTAGCATCAATTACACACTAAATATGCTGTCATTGTGTATGTTTAATGGATGTCTTTCAGTTTTAAAGATAGACAGACGGATAGATAGATAGAAAGATAGAAAGATAGATAGATAGATAGAAAGATAGATAGATAGATAGATAGATAGATAGATAGATAGACAGACAGACAGACTGATTTCAACTGGAAGCAGTGCTTACATATTGCTTAATTTTTGGTGGTTATTAAATAGTATGGGTAGGCAAGAAAAGTGCATATATCTTTTATTAGCATAAACTTACCCAAATGCGCTCTTGCATATTTAAGGCATTCAAAGTAATAATATTTCACAGCATTAATACAGTTATGTACTAGACTGGACAATGGTAAGCAGAGCCAGTACTTATATCAACAATGGCCTTATCTGTGTGAAGTTTGTATGTTCTCCCTGTGTTTGCGTGGGTTTCCTCCCACACTCCAAAAAACATACTGTTAGGTTAATTGGCTGCTATCAAAATTGACCCTAGTCTCTCCCTCTCTGTCTGTGTGTGAGTGTGTGTCTATATTAGGGAATTTAGACTGTAAGCTCCAATAGGGTAGGGACTGATGTGAATGGGTTCTCTGTACAGCGCTGCGCTATTAGTGACACTATATAAATAAATGATAATGAGGATGATGATGATATGTGTTTACTATGCCTATACACATAGCCAGCTTTCACACTTGATTGGCAGATTAATGCATCATTATTGCTAAGTTTGATAACAGTTGTCTAATACAGTGACACTGGTAGAGAAAACCACTATAGACATTCACATAAGCAGCTCTCATCATCATCATTTATGGCATAAGACTTCTTTAATTATACTAAGTTTTTGAGCAGGTCTGCATTATACTTAATTATATAAGGGAGATGTACTTTTAGTAAAAAGTAGCTCTCCAATTTCAAAAGTACATCAACGTAGTATTAATACTTAGATTTAAAGATTTTCTGGGATAAATGAAATACATTCCCAGCAGCCATCTCCCTTTGCCTCTATCTTATTGCATATTTTGTCCTAATGTGCTTTCATATTTACATGTCACCATGTTTCCATTGACTAGTACCTTAAAGTCAGATGTCTGTCAAGCAAACTGACCAGTGACAGAATTGCTTTGTGAGGTTTACATCTTTATGACATCAAATGCTTCACATGAAAAATGCAGTTCATTGTCAAAAATCAGCTATATTAGGAGAGTGAGAATTGTGTTTTAGCATCAATTACACACTAAATATGCTGTCATTGTGTATGTTTAATGGATGTCTTTCAGTTTTAAAGATAGACAGACGGATAGATAGATAGAAAGATAGAAAGATAGAAAGATAGATAGATAGAAAGATAGATAGATAGACAGACAGACAGACTGATTTCAACTGGAAGCAGTGCTTACATATTGCTTAATTTTTGGTGGTTATTAAATAGTATGGGTAGGCAAGAAAAGTGCATATATCTTTTATTAGCATAAACTTACCCAAATGCGCTCTTGCATATTTAAGGCATTCAAAGTAATAATATTTCACAGCATTAATACAGTTATGTACTAGACTGGACAATGGTAAGCAGAGCCAGTACTTATATCAACAATGGCCTTATCTGTGTGAAGTTTGTATGTTCTCCCTGTGTTTGCGTGGGTTTCCTCCGGGTGCTGTGGTTTCCTCCCACACTCCAAAAAACATACTGTTAGGTTAATTGGCTGCTATCAAAATTGACCCTAGTCTCTCCCTCTCTGTCTGTGTGTGAGTGTGTGTCTATATTAGGGAATTTAGACTGTAAGCTCCAATAGGGTAGGGACTGATGTGAATGGGTTCTCTGTACAGCGCTGCGCTATTAGTGACACTATATAAATAAATGATAATGAGGATGATGATGATATGTGTTTACTATGCCTATACAAATAGCCAGCTTTCACACTTGATTGGCAGATTAATGCATCATTATTGCTAAGTTTGATAACAGTTGTCTAATACAATGACACTGGTAGAGAAAACCACTATAGACATTCACATAAGCAGCTCTCATCATCATCATTTATTGCATAAGACTTCTTTAATTATACTAAGTTTTTGAGCAGGTCTGCATTATACTTAATTATATAAGGGAGATGTACTTTTAGTAAAAAGTAGCTCTCCAATTTCAAAAGTACATCAACGTAGTATTAATACTTAGATTTAAAGATTTTCTGGGATAAATGAAATACATTCCCAGCAGCCATCTCCCTTTGCCTCTATCTTATTGCATATTTTGTCCTAATGTGCTTTCATATTTACATGTCACCATGTTTCCATTGACTAGTACCTTAAAGTCAGATGTCTGTCAAGCAAACTGACCAGTGACAGAATTGCTTTGTGAGGTTTACATCTTTATGACATCAAATGCTTCACATGAAAAATGCAGTTCATTGTCAAAAATCAGCTATATTAGGAGAGTGAGAATTGTGTTTTAGCATCAATTACACACTAAATATGCTGTCATTGTGTATGTTTAATGGATGTCTTTCAGTTTTAAAGATAGACAGACGGATAGATAGATAGAAAGATAGAAAGATAGAAAGATAGATAGATAGAAAGATAGATAGATAGACAGACAGACAGACTGATTTCAACTGGAAGCAGTGCTTACATATTGCTTAATTTTTGGTGGTTATTAAATAGTATGGGTAGGCAAGAAAAGTGCATATATCTTTTATTAGCATAAACTTACCCAAATGCGCTCTTGCATATTTAAGGCATTCAAAGTAATAATATTTCACAGCATTAATACAGTTATGTACTAGACTGGACAATGGTAAGCAGAGCCAGTACTTATATCAACAATGGCCTTATCTGTGTGAAGTTTGTATGTTCTCCCTGTGTTTGCGTGGGTTTCCTCCGGGTGCTGTGGTTTCCTCCCACACTCCAAAAAACATACTGTTAGGTTAATTGGCTGCTATCAAAATTGACCCTAGTCTCTCCCTCTCTGTCTGTGTGTGAGTGTGTGTCTATATTAGGGAATTTAGACTGTAAGCTCCAATAGGGTAGGGACTGATGTGAATGGGTTCTCTGTACAGCGCTGCGCTATTAGTGACACTATATAAATAAATGATAATGAGGATGATGATGATATGTGTTTACTATGCCTATACACATAGCCAGCTTTCACACTTGATTGGCAGATTAATGCATCATTATTGCTAAGTTTGATAACAGTTGTCTAATACAGTGACACTGGTAGAGAAAACCACTATAGACATTCACATAAGCAGCTCTCATCATCATCATTTATGGCATAAGACTTCTTTAATTATACTAAGTTTTTGAGCAGGTCTGCATTATACTTAATTATATAAGGGAGATGTACTTTTAGTAAAAAGTAGCTCTCCAATTTCAAAAGTACATCAACGTAGTATTAATACTTAGATTTAAAGATTTTCTGGGATAAATGAAATACATTCCCAGCAGCCATCTCCCTTTGCCTCTATCTTATTGCATATTTTGTCCTAATGTGCTTTCATATTTACATGTCACCATGTTTCCATTGGCTAGTACCTTAAAGTCAGATGTCTGTCAAGCAAACTGACCAGTGACAGAATTGCTTTGTGAGGTTTACATCTTTATGACATCAAATGCTTCACATGAAAAATGCAGTTCATTGTCAAAAATCAGCTATATTAGGAGAGTGAGAATTGTGTTTTAGCATCAATTACACACTAAATATGCTGTCATTGTGTATGTTTAATGGATGTCTTTCAGTTTTAAAGATAGACAGACGGATAGAAAGATAGAAAGATAGATAGATAGAAAGATAGATAGATAGATAGATAGACAGACAGACAGACTGATTTCAACTGGAAGCAGTGCTTACATATTGCTTAATTTTTGGTGGTTATTAAATAGTATGGGTAGGCAAGAAAAGTGCATATATCTTTTATTAGCATAAACTTACCCAAATGCGCTCTTGCATATTTAAGGCATTCAAAGTAATAATATTTCACAGCATTAATACAGTTATGTACTAGACTGGACAATGGTAAGCAGAGCCAGTACTTATATCAACAATGGCCTTATCTGTGTGAAGTTTGTATGTTCTCCCTGTGTTTGCGTGGGTTTCCTCCGGGTGCTGTGGTTTCCTCCCACACTCCAAAAAACATACTGTTAGGTTAATTGGCTGCTATCAAAATTGACCCTAGTCTCTCCCTCTCTGTCTGTGTGTGAGTGTGTGTCTATATTAGGGAATTTAGACTGTAAGCTCCAATAGGGTAGGGACTGATGTGAATGGGTTCTCTGTACAGCGCTGCGCTATTAGTGACACTATATAAATAAATGATAATGAGGATGATGATGATATGTGTTTACTATGCCTATACAAATAGCCAGCTTTCACACTTGATTGGCAGATTAATGCATCATTATTGCTAAGTTTGATAACAGTTGTCTAATACAATGACACTGGTAGAGAAAACCACTATAGACATTCACATAAGCAGCTCTCATCATCATCATTTATGGCATAAGACTTCTTTAATTATACTAAGTTTTTGAGCAGGTCTGCATTATACTTAATTATATAAGGGAGATGTACTTTTAGTAAAAAGTAGCTCTCCAATTGCAAAAGTACATCAACGTAGTATTAATACTTAGATTTAAAGATTTTCTGGGATAAATGAAATACATTCCCAGCAGCCATCTCCCTTTGCCTCTATCTTATTGCATATTTTGTCCTAATGTGCTTTCATATTTACATGTCACCATGTTTCCATTGACTAGTACCTTAAAGTCAGATGTCTGTCAAGCAAACTGACCAGTGACAGAATTGCTTTGTGAGGTTTACATCTTTATGACATCAAATGCTTCACATGAAAAATGCAGTTCATTGTCAAAAATCAGCTATATTAGGAGAGTGAGAATTGTGTTTTAGCATCAATTACACACTAAATATGCTGTCATTGTGTATGTTTAATGGATGTCTTTCAGTTTTAAAGATAGACAGACGGATAGATAGATAGAAAGATAGAAAGATAGATAGATAGATAGATAGATAGATAGATAGACAGACAGACAGACTGATTTCAACTGGAAGCAGTGCTTACATATTGCTTAATTTTTGGTGGTTATTAAATAGTATGGGTAGGCAAGAAAAGTGCATATATCTTTTATTAGCATAAACTTACCCAAATGCGCTCTTGCATATTTAAGGCATTCAAAGTAATAATATTTCACAGCATTAATACAGTTATGTACTAGACTGGACAATGGTAAGCAGAGCCAGTACTTATATCAACAATGGCCTTATCTGTGTGAAGTTTGTATGTTCTCCCTGTGTTTGCGTGGGTTTCCTCCCACACTCCAAAAAACATACTGTTAGGTTAATTGGCTGCTATCAAAATTGACCCTAGTCTCTCCCTCTCTGTCTGTGTGTGAGTGTGTGTCTATATTAGGGAATTTAGACTGTAAGCTCCAATAGGGTAGGGACTGATGTGAATGGGTTCTCTGTACAGCGCTGCGCTATTAGTGACACTATATAAATAAATGATAATGAGGATGATGATGATATGTGTTTACTATGCCTATACACATAGCCAGCTTTCACACTTGATTGGCAGATTAATGCATCATTATTGCTAAGTTTGATAACAGTTGTCTAATACAGTGACACTGGTAGAGAAAACCACTATAGACATTCACATAAGCAGCTCTCATCATCATCATTTATGGCATAAGACTTCTTTAATTATACTAAGTTTTTGAGCAGGTCTGCATTATACTTAATTATATAAGGGAGATGTACTTTTAGTAAAAAGTAGCTCTCCAATTTCAAAAGTACATCAACGTAGTATTAATACTTAGATTTAAAGATTTTCTGGGATAAATGAAATACATTCCCAGCAGCCATCTCCCTTTGCCTCTATCTTATTGCATATTTTGTCCTAATGTGCTTTCATATTTACATGTCACCATGTTTCCATTGGCTAGTACCTTAAAGTCAGATGTCTGTCAAGCAAACTGACCAGTGACAGAATTGCTTTGTGAGGTTTACATCTTTATGACATCAAATGCTTCACATGAAAAATGCAGTTCATTGTCAAAAATCAGCTATATTAGGAGAGTGAGAATTGTGTTTTAGCATCAATTACACACTAAATATGCTGTCATTGTGTATGTTTAATGGATGTCTTTCAGTTTTAAAGATAGACAGACGGATAGATAGATAGAAAGATAGAAAGATAGAAAGATAGATAGATAGAAAGATAGATAGATAGATAGACAGACAGACAGACTGATTTCAACTGGAAGCAGTGCTTACATATTGCTTAATTTTTGGTGGTTATTAAATAGTATGGGTAGGCAAGAAAAGTGCATATATCTTTTATTAGCATAAACTTACCCAAATGCGCTCTTGCATATTTAAGGCATTCAAAGTAATAATATTTCACAGCATTAATACAGTTATGTACTAGACTGGACAATGGTAAGCAGAGCCAGTACTTATATCAACAATGGCCTTATCTGTGTGAAGTTTGTATGTTCTCCCTGTGTTTGCGTGGGTTTCCTCCGGGTGCTGTGGTTTCCTCCCACACTCCAAAAAACATACTGTTAGGTTAATTGGCTGCTATCAAAATTGACCCTAGTCTCTCCCTCTCTGTCTGTGTGTGAGTGTGTGTCTATATTAGGGAATTTAGACTGTAAGCTCCAATAGGGTAGGGACTGATGTGAATGGGTTCTCTGTACAGCGCTGCGCTATTAGTGACACTATATAAATAAATGATAATGAGGATGATGATGATATGTGTTTACTATGCCTATACACATAGCCAGCTTTCACACTTGATTGGCAGATTAATGCATCATTATTGCTAAGTTTGATAACAGTTGTCTAATACAGTGACACTGGTAGAGAAAACCACTATAGACATTCACATAAGCAGCTCTCATCATCATCATTTATGGCATAAGACTTCTTTAATTATACTAAGTTTTTGAGCAGGTCTGCATTATACTTAATTATATAAGGGAGATGTACTTTTAGTAAAAAGTAGCTCTCCAATTTCAAAAGTACATCAACGTAGTATTAATACTTAGATTTAAAGATTTTCTGGGATAAATGAAATACATTCCCAGCAGCCATCTCCCTTTGCCTCTATCTTATTGCATATTTTGTCCTAATGTGCTTTCATATTTACATGTCACCATGTTTCCATTGGCTAGTACCTTAAAGTCAGATGTCTGTCAAGCAAACTGACCAGTGACAGAATTGCTTTGTGAGGTTTACATCTTTATGACATCAAATGCTTCACATGAAAAATGCAGTTCATTGTCAAAAATCAGCTATATTAGGAGAGTGAGAATTGTGTTTTAGCATCAATTACACACTAAATATGCTGTCATTGTGTATGTTTAATGGATGTCTTTCAGTTTTAAAGATAGACAGACGGATAGAAAGATAGAAAGATAGATAGATAGAAAGATAGATAGATAGATAGATAGATAGACAGACAGACAGACTGATTTCAACTGGAAGCAGTGCTTACATATTGCTTAATTTTTGGTGGTTATTAAATAGTATGGGTAGGCAAGAAAAGTGCATATATCTTTTATTAGCATAAACTTACCCAAATGCGCTCTTGCATATTTAAGGCATTCAAAGTAATAATATTTCACAGCATTAATACAGTTATGTACTAGACTGGACAATGGTAAGCAGAGCCAGTACTTATATCAACAATGGCCTTATCTGTGTGAAGTTTGTATGTTCTCCCTGTGTTTGCGTGGGTTTCCTCCGGGTGCTGTGGTTTCCTCCCACACTCCAAAAAACATACTGTTAGGTTAATTGGCTGCTATCAAAATTGACCCTAGTCTCTCCCTCTCTGTCTGTGTGTGAGTGTGTGTCTATATTAGGGAATTTAGACTGTAAGCTCCAATAGGGTAGGGACTGATGTGAATGGGTTCTCTGTACAGCGCTGCGCTATTAGTGACACTATATAAATAAATGATAATGAGGATGATGATGATATGTGTTTACTATGCCTATACAAATAGCCAGCTTTCACACTTGATTGGCAGATTAATGCATCATTATTGCTAAGTTTGATAACAGTTTTCTAATACAATGACACTGGTAGAGAAAACCACTATAGACATTCACATAAGCAGCTCTCATCATCATCATTTATGGCATAAGACTTCTTTAATTATACTAAGTTTTTGAGCAGGTCTGCATTATACTTAATTATATAAGGGAGATGTACTTTTAGTAAAAAGTAGCTCTCCAATTTCAAAAGTACATCAACGTAGTATTAATACTTAGATTTAAAGATTTTCTGGGATAAATGAAATACATTCCCAGCAGCCATCTCCCTTTGCCTCTATCTTATTGCATATTTTGTCCTAATGTGCTTTCATATTTACATGTCACCATGTTTCCATTGACTAGTACCTTAAAGTCAGATGTCTGTCAAGCAAACTGACCAGTGACAGAATTGCTTTGTGAGGTTTACATCTTTATGACATCAAATGCTTCACATGAAAAATGCAGTTCATTGTCAAAAATCAGCTATATTAGGAGAGTGAGAATTGTGTTTTAGCATCAATTACACACTAAATATGCTGTCATTGTGTATGTTTAATGGATGTCTTTCAGTTTTAAAGATAGACAGACGGATAGATAGATAGAAAGATAGAAAGATAGAAAGATAGATAGAAAGATAGATAGATAGATAGATAGATAGATAGATAGATAGATAGACAGACAGACAGACAGACTGATTTCAACTGGAAGCAGTGCTTACATATTGCTTAATTTTTGGTGGTTATTAAATAGTATGGGTAGGCAAGAAAAGTGCATATATCTTTTATTAGCATAAACTTACCCAAATGCGCTCTTGCATATTTAAGGCATTCAAAGTAATAATATTTCACAGCATTAATACAGTTATGTACTAGACTGGACAATGGTAAGCAGAGCCAGTACTTATATCAACAATGGCCTTATCTGTGTGAAGTTTGTATGTTCTCCCTGTGTTTGCGTGGGTTTCCTCCGGGTGCTGTGGTTTCCTCCCACACTCCAAAAAACATACTGTTAGGTTAATTGGCTGCTATCAAAATTGACCCTAGTCTCTCCCTCTCTGTCTGTGTGTGAGTGTGTGTCTATATTAGGGAATTTAGACTGTAAGCTCCAATAGGGTAGGGACTGATGTGAATGGGTTCTCTGTACAGCGCTGCGCTATTAGTGACACTATATAAATAAATGATAATGAGGATGATGATGATATGTGTTTACTATGCCTATACACATAGCCAGCTTTCACACTTGATTGGCAGATTAATGCATCATTATTGCTAAGTTTGATAACAGTTGTCTAATACAGTGACACTGGTAGAGAAAACCACTATAGACATTCACATAAGCAGCTCTCATCATCATCATTTATGGCATAAGACTTCTTTAATTATACTAAGTTTTTGAGCAGGTCTGCATTATACTTAATTATATAAGGGAGATGTACTTTTAGTAAAAAGTAGCTCTCCAATTTCAAAAGTACATCAACGTAGTATTAATACTTAGATTTAAAGATTTTCTGGGATAAATGAAATACATTCCCAGCAGCCATCTCCCTTTGCCTCTATCTTATTGCATATTTTGTCCTAATGTGCTTTCATATTTACATGTCACCATGTTTCCATTGGCTAGTACCTTAAAGTCAGATGTCTGTCAAGCAAACTGACCAGTGACAGAATTGCTTTGTGAGGTTTACATCTTTATGACATCAAATGCTTCACATGAAAAATGCAGTTCATTGTCAAAAATCAGCTATATTAGGAGAGTGAGAATTGTGTTTTAGCATCAATTACACACTAAATATGCTGTCATTGTGTATGTTTAATGGATGTCTTTCAGTTTTAAAGATAGACAGACGGATAGATAGATAGAAAGATAGAAAGATAGAAAGATAGATAGATAGAAAGATAGATAGATAGACAGACAGACTGATTTCAACTGGAAGCAGTGCTTACATATTGCTTAATTTTTGGTGGTTATTAAATAGTATGGGTAGGCAAGAAAAGTGCATATATCTTTTATTAGCATAAACTTACCCAAATGCGCTCTTGCATATTTAAGGCATTCAAAGTAATAATATTTCACAGCATTAATACAGTTATGTACTAGACTGGACAATGGTAAGCAGAGCCAGTACTTATATCAACAATGGCCTTATCTGTGTGAAGTTTGTATGTTCTCCCTGTGTTTGCGTGGGTTTCCTCCGGGTGCTGTGGTTTCCTCCCACACTCCAAAAAACATACTGTTAGGTTAATTGGCTGCTATCAAAATTGACCCTAGTCTCTCCCTCTCTGTCTGTGTGTGAGTGTGTGTCTATATTAGGGAATTTAGACTGTAAGCTCCAATAGGGTAGGGACTGATGTGAATGGGTTCTCTGTACAGCGCTGCGCTATTAGTGACACTATATAAATAAATGATAATGAGGATGATGATGATATGTGTTTACTATGCCTATACACATAGCCAGCTTTCACACTTGATTGGCAGATTAATGCATCATTATTGCTAAGTTTGATAACAGTTGTCTAATACAGTGACACTGGTAGAGAAAACCACTATAGACATTCACATAAGCAGCTCTCATCATCATCATTTATGGCATAAGACTTCTTTAATTATACTAAGTTTTTGAGCAGGTCTGCATTATACTTAATTATATAAGGGAGATGTACTTTTAGTAAAAAGTAGCTCTCCAATTTCAAAAGTACATCAACGTAGTATTAATACTTAGATTTAAAGATTTTCTGGGATAAATGAAATACATTCCCAGCAGCCATCTCCCTTTGCCTCTATCTTATTGCATATTTTGTCCTAATGTGCTTTCATATTTACATGTCACCATGTTTCCATTGGCTAGTACCTTAAAGTCAGATGTCTGTCAAGCAAACTGACCAGTGACAGAATTGCTTTGTGAGGTTTACATCTTTATGACATCAAATGCTTCACATGAAAAATGCAGTTCATTGTCAAAAATCAGCTATATTAGGAGAGTGAGAATTGTGTTTTAGCATCAATTACACACTAAATATGCTGTCATTGTGTATGTTTAATGGATGTCTTTCAGTTTTAAAGATAGACAGACGGATAGAAAGATAGAAAGATAGATAGATAGAAAGATAGATAGATAGATAGATAGACAGACAGACAGACTGATTTCAACTGGAAGCAGTGCTTACATATTGCTTAATTTTTGGTGGTTATTAAATAGTATGGGTAGGCAAGAAAAGTGCATATATCTTTTATTAGCATAAACTTACCCAAATGCGCTCTTGCATATTTAAGGCATTCAAAGTAATAATATTTCACAGCATTAATACAGTTATGTACTAGACTGGACAATGGTAAGCAGAGCCAGTACTTATATCAACAATGGCCTTATCTGTGTGAAGTTTGTATGTTCTCCCTGTGTTTGCGTGGGTTTCCTCCGGGTGCTGTGGTTTCCTCCCACACTCCAAAAAACATACTGTTAGGTTAATTGGCTGCTATCAAAATTGACCCTAGTCTCTCCCTCTCTGTCTGTGTGTGAGTGTGTGTCTATATTAGGGAATTTAGACTGTAAGCTCCAATAGGGTAGGGACTGATGTGAATGGGTTCTCTGTACAGCGCTGCGCTATTAGTGACACTATATAAATAAATGATAATGAGGATGATGATGATATGTGTTTACTATGCCTATACAAATAGCCAGCTTTCACACTTGATTGGCAGATTAATGCATCATTATTGCTAAGTTTGATAACAGTTGTCTAATACAATGACACTGGTAGAGAAAACCACTATAGACATTCACATAAGCAGCTCTCATCATCATCATTTATGGCATAAGACTTCTTTAATTATACTAAGTTTTTGAGCAGGTCTGCATTATACTTAATTATATAAGGGAGATGTACTTTTAGTAAAAAGTAGCTCTCCAATTTCAAAAGTACATCAACGTAGTATTAATACTTAGATTTAAAGATTTTCTGGGATAAATGAAATACATTCCCAGCAGCCATCTCCCTTTGCCTCTATCTTATTGCATATTTTGTCCTAATGTGCTTTCATATTTACATGTCACCATGTTTCCATTGACTAGTACCTTAAAGTCAGATGTCTGTCAAGCAAACTGACCAGTGACAGAATTGCTTTGTGAGGTTTACATCTTTATGACATCAAATGCTTCACATGAAAAATGCAGTTCATTGTCAAAAATCAGCTATATTAGGAGAGTGAGAATTGTGTTTTAGCATCAATTACACACTAAATATGCTGTCATTGTGTATGTTTAATGGATGTCTTTCAGTTTTAAAGATAGACAGACGGATAGATAGATAGAAAGATAGAAAGATAGAAAGATAGATAGATAGATAGAAAGATAGATAGATAGATAGATAGATAGATAGATAGATAGATAGACAGACAGACAGACTGATTTCAACTGGAAGCAGTGCTTACATATTGCTTAATTTTTGGTGGTTATTAAATAGTATGGGTAGGCAAGAAAAGTGCATATATCTTTTATTAGCATAAACTTACCCAAATGCGCTCTTGCATATTTAAGGCATTCAAAGTAATAATATTTCACAGCATTAATACAGTTATGTACTAGACTGGACAATGGTAAGCAGAGCCAGTACTTATATCAACAATGGCCTTATCTGTGTGAAGTTTGTATGTTCTCCCTGTGTTTGCGTGGGTTTCCTCCCACACTCCAAAAAACATACTGTTAGGTTAATTGGCTGCTATCAAAATTGACCCTAGTCTCTCCCTCTCTGTCTGTGTGTGAGTGTGTGTCTATATTAGGGAATTTAGACTGTAAGCTCCAATAGGGTAGGGACTGATGTGAATGGGTTCTCTGTACAGCGCTGCGCTATTAGTGACACTATATAAATAAATGATAATGAGGATGATGATGATATGTGTTTACTATGCCTATACACATAGCCAGCTTTCACACTTGATTGGCAGATTAATGCATCATTATTGCTAAGTTTGATAACAGTTGTCTAATACAGTGACACTGGTAGAGAAAACCACTATAGACATTCACATAAGCAGCTCTCATCATCATCATTTATGGCATAAGACTTCTTTAATTATACTAAGTTTTTGAGCAGGTCTGCATTATACTTAATTATATAAGGGAGATGTACTTTTAGTAAAAAGTAGCTCTCCAATTTCAAAAGTACATCAACGTAGTATTAATACTTAGATTTAAAGATTTTCTGGGATAAATGAAATACATTCCCAGCAGCCATCTCCCTTTGCCTCTATCTTATTGCATATTTTGTCCTAATGTGCTTTCATATTTACATGTCACCATGTTTCCATTGACTAGTACCTTAAAGTCAGATGTCTGTCAAGCAAACTGACCAGTGACAGAATTGCTTTGTGAGGTTTACATCTTTATGACATCAAATGCTTCACATGAAAAATGCAGTTCATTGTCAAAAATCAGCTATATTAGGAGAGTGAGAATTGTGTTTTAGCATCAATTACACACTAAATATGCTGTCATTGTGTATGTTTAATGGATGTCTTTCAGTTTTAAAGATAGACAGACGGATAGATAGATAGAAAGATAGAAAGATAGATAGATAGAAAGATAGATAGATAGATAGACAGACAGACAGACTGATTTCAACTGGAAGCAGTGCTTACATATTGCTTAATTTTTGGTGGTTATTAAATAGTATGGGTAGGCAAGAAAAGTGCATATATCTTTTATTAGCATAAACTTACCCAAATGCGCTCTTGCATATTTAAGGCATTCAAAGTAATAATATTTCACAGCATTAATACAGTTATGTACTAGACTGGACAATGGTAAGCAGAGCCAGTACTTATATCAACAATGGCCTTATCTGTGTGAAGTTTGTATGTTCTCCCTGTGTTTGCGTGGGTTTCCTCCGGGTGCTGTGGTTTCCTCCCACACTCCAAAAAACATACTGTTAGGTTAATTGGCTGCTATCAAAATTGACCCTAGTCTCTCCCTCTCTGTCTGTGTGTGAGTGTGTGTCTATATTAGGGAATTTAGACTGTAAGCTCCAATAGGGTAGGGACTGATGTGAATGGGTTCTCTGTACAGCGCTGCGCTATTAGTGACACTATATAAATAAATGATAATGAGGATGATGATGATATGTGTTTACTATGCCTATACAAATAGCCAGCTTTCACACTTGATTGGCAGATTAATGCATCATTATTGCTAAGTTTGATAACAGTTGTCTAATACAATGACACTGGTAGAGAAAACCACTATAGACATTCACATAAGCAGCTCTCATCATCATCATTTATGGCATAAGACTTCTTTAATTATACTAAGTTTTTGAGCAGGTCTGCATTATACTTAATTATATAAGGGAGATGTACTTTTAGTAAAAAGTAGCTCTCCAATTGCAAAAGTACATCAACGTAGTATTAATACTTAGATTTAAAGATTTTCTGGGATAAATGAAATACATTCCCAGCAGCCATCTCCCTTTGCCTCTATCTTATTGCATATTTTGTCCTAATGTGCTTTCATATTTACATGTCACCATGTTTCCATTGACTAGTACCTTAAAGTCAGATGTCTGTCAAGCAAACTGACCAGTGACAGAATTGCTTTGTGAGGTTTACATCTTTATGACATCAAATGCTTCACATGAAAAATGCAGTTCATTGTCAAAAATCAGCTATATTAGGAGAGTGAGAATTGTGTTTTAGCATCAATTACACACTAAATATGCTGTCATTGTGTATGTTTAATGGATGTCTTTCAGTTTTAAAGATAGACAGACGGATAGATAGATAGAAAGATAGAAAGATAGATAGATAGATAGAAAGATAGATAGATAGATAGATAGATAGATAGATAGACAGACAGACAGACTGATTTCAACTGGAAGCAGTGCTTACATATTGCTTAATTTTTGGTGGTTATTAAATAGTATGGGTAGGCAAGAAAAGTGCATATATCTTTTATTAGCATAAACTTACCCAAATGCGCTCTTGCATATTTAAGGCATTCAAAGTAATAATATTTCACAGCATTAATACAGTTATGTACTAGACTGGACAATGGTAAGCAGAGCCAGTACTTATATCAACAATGGCCTTATCTGTGTGAAGTTTGTATGTTCTCCCTGTGTTTGCGTGGGTTTCCTCCCACACTCCAAAAAACATACTGTTAGGTTAATTGGCTGCTATCAAAATTGACCCTAGTCTCTCCCTCTCTGTCTGTGTGTGAGTGTGTGTCTATATTAGGGAATTTAGACTGTAAGCTCCAATAGGGTAGGGACTGATGTGAATGGGTTCTCTGTACAGCGCTGCGCTATTAGTGACACTATATAAATAAATGATAATGAGGATGATGATGATATGTGTTTACTATGCCTATACACATAGCCAGCTTTCACACTTGATTGGCAGATTAATGCATCATTATTGCTAAGTTTGATAACAGTTGTCTAATACAGTGACACTGGTAGAGAAAACCACTATAGACATTCACATAAGCAGCTCTCATCATCATCATTTATGGCATAAGACTTCTTTAATTATACTAAGTTTTTGAGCAGGTCTGCATTATACTTAATTATATAAGGGAGATGTACTTTTAGTAAAAAGTAGCTCTCCAATTTCAAAAGTACATCAACGTAGTATTAATACTTAGATTTAAAGATTTTCTGGGATAAATGAAATACATTCCCAGCAGCCATCTCCCTTTGCCTCTATCTTATTGCATATTTTGTCCTAATGTGCTTTCATATTTACATGTCACCATGTTTCCATTGACTAGTACCTTAAAGTCAGATGTCTGTCAAGCAAACTGACCAGTGACAGAATTGCTTTGTGAGGTTTACATCTTTATGACATCAAATGCTTCACATGAAAAATGCAGTTCATTGTCAAAAATCAGCTATATTAGGAGAGTGAGAATTGTGTTTTAGCATCAATTACACACTAAATATGCTGTCATTGTGTATGTTTAATGGATGTCTTTCAGTTTTAAAGATAGACAGACGGATAGATAGATAGAAAGATAGAAAGATAGAAAGATAGATAGATAGAAAGATAGATAGATAGATAGACAGACAGACAGACTGATTTCAACTGGAAGCAGTGCTTACATATTGCTTAATTTTTGGTGGTTATTAAATAGTATGGGTAGGCAAGAAAAGTGCATATATCTTTTATTAGCATAAACTTACCCAAATGCGCTCTTGCATATTTAAGGCATTCAAAGTAATAATATTTCACAGCATTAATACAGTTATGTACTAGACTGGACAATGGTAAGCAGAGCCAGTACTTATATCAACAATGGCCTTATCTGTGTGAAGTTTGTATGTTCTCCCTGTGTTTGCGTGGGTTTCCTCCGGGTGCTGTGGTTTCCTCCCACACTCCAAAAAACATACTGTTAGGTTAATTGGCTGCTATCAAAATTGACCCTAGTCTCTCCCTCTCTGTCTGTGTGTGAGTGTGTGTCTATATTAGGGAATTTAGACTGTAAGCTCCAATAGGGTAGGGACTGATGTGAATGGGTTCTCTGTACAGCGCTGCGCTATTAGTGACACTATATAAATAAATGATAATGAGGATGATGATGATATGTGTTTACTATGCCTATACACATAGCCAGCTTTCACACTTGATTGGCAGATTAATGCATCATTATTGCTAAGTTTGATAACAGTTGTCTAATACAGTGACACTGGTAGAGAAAACCACTATAGACATTCACATAAGCAGCTCTCATCATCATCATTTATGGCATAAGACTTCTTTAATTATACTAAGTTTTTGAGCAGGTCTGCATTATACTTAATTATATAAGGGAGATGTACTTTTAGTAAAAAGTAGCTCTCCAATTTCAAAAGTACATCAACGTAGTATTAATACTTAGATTTAAAGATTTTCTGGGATAAATGAAATACATTCCCAGCAGCCATCTCCCTTTGCCTCTATCTTATTGCATATTTTGTCCTAATGTGCTTTCATATTTACATGTCACCATGTTTCCATTGGCTAGTACCTTAAAGTCAGATGTCTGTCAAGCAAACTGACCAGTGACAGAATTGCTTTGTGAGGTTTACATCTTTATGACATCAAATGCTTCACATGAAAAATGCAGTTCATTGTCAAAAATCAGCTATATTAGGAGAGTGAGAATTGTGTTTTAGCATCAATTACACACTAAATATGCTGTCATTGTGTATGTTTAATGGATGTCTTTCAGTTTTAAAGATAGACAGACGGATAGAAAGATAGAAAGATAGATAGATAGAAAGATAGATAGATAGATAGATAGACAGACAGACAGACTGATTTCAACTGGAAGCAGTGCTTACATATTGCTTAATTTTTGGTGGTTATTAAATAGTATGGGTAGGCAAGAAAAGTGCATATATCTTTTATTAGCATAAACTTACCCAAATGCGCTCTTGCATATTTAAGGCATTCAAAGTAATAATATTTCACAGCATTAATACAGTTATGTACTAGACTGGACAATGGTAAGCAGAGCCAGTACTTATATCAACAATGGCCTTATCTGTGTGAAGTTTGTATGTTCTCCCTGTGTTTGCGTGGGTTTCCTCCGGGTGCTGTGGTTTCCTCCCACACTCCAAAAAACATACTGTTAGGTTAATTGGCTGCTATCAAAATTGACCCTAGTCTCTCCCTCTCTGTCTGTGTGTGAGTGTGTGTCTATATTAGGGAATTTAGACTGTAAGCTCCAATAGGGTAGGGACTGATGTGAATGGGTTCTCTGTACAGCGCTGCGCTATTAGTGACACTATATAAATAAATGATAATGAGGATGATGATGATATGTGTTTACTATGCCTATACAAATAGCCAGCTTTCACACTTGATTGGCAGATTAATGCATCATTATTGCTAAGTTTGATAACAGTTTTCTAATACAATGACACTGGTAGAGAAAACCACTATAGACATTCACATAAGCAGCTCTCATCATCATCATTTATGGCATAAGACTTCTTTAATTATACTAAGTTTTTGAGCAGGTCTGCATTATACTTAATTATATAAGGGAGATGTACTTTTAGTAAAAAGTAGCTCTCCAATTTCAAAAGTACATCAACGTAGTATTAATACTTAGATTTAAAGATTTTCTGGGATAAATGAAATACATTCCCAGCAGCCATCTCCCTTTGCCTCTATCTTATTGCATATTTTGTCCTAATGTGCTTTCATATTTACATGTCACCATGTTTCCATTGACTAGTACCTTAAAGTCAGATGTCTGTCAAGCAAACTGACCAGTGACAGAATTGCTTTGTGAGGTTTACATCTTTATGACATCAAATGCTTCACATGAAAAATGCAGTTCATTGTCAAAAATCAGCTATATTAGGAGAGTGAGAATTGTGTTTTAGCATCAATTACACACTAAATATGCTGTCATTGTGTATGTTTAATGGATGTCTTTCAGTTTTAAAGATAGACAGACGGATAGATAGATAGAAAGATAGAAAGATAGAAAGATAGATAGAAAGATAGATAGATAGATAGATAGATAGATAGATAGATAGATAGATAGACAGACAGACAGACAGACTGATTTCAACTGGAAGCAGTGCTTACATATTGCTTAATTTTTGGTGGTTATTAAATAGTATGGGTAGGCAAGAAAAGTGCATATATCTTTTATTAGCATAAACTTACCCAAATGCGCTCTTGCATATTTAAGGCATTCAAAGTAATAATATTTCACAGCATTAATACAGTTATGTACTAGACTGGACAATGGTAAGCAGAGCCAGTACTTATATCAACAATGGCCTTATCTGTGTGAAGTTTGTATGTTCTCCCTGTGTTTGCGTGGGTTTCCTCCGGGTGCTGTGGTTTCCTCCCACACTCCAAAAAACATACTGTTAGGTTAATTGGCTGCTATCAAAATTGACCCTAGTCTCTCCCTCTCTGTCTGTGTGTGAGTGTGTGTCTATATTAGGGAATTTAGACTGTAAGCTCCAATAGGGTAGGGACTGATGTGAATGGGTTCTCTGTACAGCGCTGCGCTATTAGTGACACTATATAAATAAATGATAATGAGGATGATGATGATATGTGTTTACTATGCCTATACACATAGCCAGCTTTCACACTTGATTGGCAGATTAATGCATCATTATTGCTAAGTTTGATAACAGTTGTCTAATACAGTGACACTGGTAGAGAAAACCACTATAGACATTCACATAAGCAGCTCTCATCATCATCATTTATGGCATAAGACTTCTTTAATTATACTAAGTTTTTGAGCAGGTCTGCATTATACTTAATTATATAAGGGAGATGTACTTTTAGTAAAAAGTAGCTCTCCAATTTCAAAAGTACATCAACGTAGTATTAATACTTAGATTTAAAGATTTTCTGGGATAAATGAAATACATTCCCAGCAGCCATCTCCCTTTGCCTCTATCTTATTGCATATTTTGTCCTAATGTGCTTTCATATTTACATGTCACCATGTTTCCATTGGCTAGTACCTTAAAGTCAGATGTCTGTCAAGCAAACTGACCAGTGACAGAATTGCTTTGTGAGGTTTACATCTTTATGACATCAAATGCTTCACATGAAAAATGCAGTTCATTGTCAAAAATCAGCTATATTAGGAGAGTGAGAATTGTGTTTTAGCATCAATTACACACTAAATATGCTGTCATTGTGTATGTTTAATGGATGTCTTTCAGTTTTAAAGATAGACAGACGGATAGATAGATAGAAAGATAGAAAGATAGAAAGATAGATAGATAGAAAGATAGATAGATAGACAGACAGACTGATTTCAACTGGAAGCAGTGCTTACATATTGCTTAATTTTTGGTGGTTATTAAATAGTATGGGTAGGCAAGAAAAGTGCATATATCTTTTATTAGCATAAACTTACCCAAATGCGCTCTTGCATATTTAAGGCATTCAAAGTAATAATATTTCACAGCATTAATACAGTTATGTACTAGACTGGACAATGGTAAGCAGAGCCAGTACTTATATCAACAATGGCCTTATCTGTGTGAAGTTTGTATGTTCTCCCTGTGTTTGCGTGGGTTTCCTCCGGGTGCTGTGGTTTCCTCCCACACTCCAAAAAACATACTGTTAGGTTAATTGGCTGCTATCAAAATTGACCCTAGTCTCTCCCTCTCTGTCTGTGTGTGAGTGTGTGTCTATATTAGGGAATTTAGACTGTAAGCTCCAATAGGGTAGGGACTGATGTGAATGGGTTCTCTGTACAGCGCTGCGCTATTAGTGACACTATATAAATAAATGATAATGAGGATGATGATGATATGTGTTTACTATGCCTATACACATAGCCAGCTTTCACACTTGATTGGCAGATTAATGCATCATTATTGCTAAGTTTGATAACAGTTGTCTAATACAGTGACACTGGTAGAGAAAACCACTATAGACATTCACATAAGCAGCTCTCATCATCATCATTTATGGCATAAGACTTCTTTAATTATACTAAGTTTTTGAGCAGGTCTGCATTATACTTAATTATATAAGGGAGATGTACTTTTAGTAAAAAGTAGCTCTCCAATTTCAAAAGTACATCAACGTAGTATTAATACTTAGATTTAAAGATTTTCTGGGATAAATGAAATACATTCCCAGCAGCCATCTCCCTTTGCCTCTATCTTATTGCATATTTTGTCCTAATGTGCTTTCATATTTACATGTCACCATGTTTCCATTGGCTAGTACCTTAAAGTCAGATGTCTGTCAAGCAAACTGACCAGTGACAGAATTGCTTTGTGAGGTTTACATCTTTATGACATCAAATGCTTCACATGAAAAATGCAGTTCATTGTCAAAAATCAGCTATATTAGGAGAGTGAGAATTGTGTTTTAGCATCAATTACACACTAAATATGCTGTCATTGTGTATGTTTAATGGATGTCTTTCAGTTTTAAAGATAGACAGACGGATAGAAAGATAGAAAGATAGATAGATAGAAAGATAGATAGATAGATAGATAGACAGACAGACTGATTTCAACTGGAAGCAGTGCTTACATATTGCTTAATTTTTGGTGGTTATTAAATAGTATGGGTAGGCAAGAAAAGTGCATATATCTTTTATTAGCATAAACTTACCCAAATGCGCTCTTGCATATTTAAGGCATTCAAAGTAATAATATTTCACAGCATTAATACAGTTATGTACTAGACTGGACAATGGTAAGCAGAGCCAGTACTTATATCAACAATGGCCTTATCTGTGTGAAGTTTGTATGTTCTCCCTGTGTTTGCGTGGGTTTCCTCCGGGTGCTGTGGTTTCCTCCCACACTCCAAAAAACATACTGTTAGGTTAATTGGCTGCTATCAAAATTGACCCTAGTCTCTCCCTCTCTGTCTGTGTGTGAGTGTGTGTCTATATTAGGGAATTTAGACTGTAAGCTCCAATAGGGTAGGGACTGATGTGAATGGGTTCTCTGTACAGCGCTGCGCTATTAGTGACACTATATAAATAAATGATAATGAGGATGATGATGATATGTGTTTACTATGCCTATACAAATAGCCAGCTTTCACACTTGATTGGCAGATTAATGCATCATTATTGCTAAGTTTGATAACAGTTGTCTAATACAATGACACTGGTAGAGAAAACCACTATAGACATTCACATAAGCAGCTCTCATCATCATCATTTATGGCATAAGACTTCTTTAATTATACTAAGTTTTTGAGCAGGTCTGCATTATACTTAATTATATAAGGGAGATGTACTTTTAGTAAAAAGTAGCTCTCCAATTTCAAAAGTACATCAACGTAGTATTAATACTTAGATTTAAAGATTTTCTGGGATAAATGAAATACATTCCCAGCAGCCATCTCCCTTTGCCTCTATCTTATTGCATATTTTGTCCTAATGTGCTTTCATATTTACATGTCACCATGTTTCCATTGACTAGTACCTTAAAGTCAGATGTCTGTCAAGCAAACTGACCAGTGACAGAATTGCTTTGTGAGGTTTACATCTTTATGACATCAAATGCTTCACATGAAAAATGCAGTTCATTGTCAAAAATCAGCTATATTAGGAGAGTGAGAATTGTGTTTTAGCATCAATTACACACTAAATATGCTGTCATTGTGTATGTTTAATGGATGTCTTTCAGTTTTAAAGATAGACAGACGGATAGATAGATAGAAAGATAGAAAGATAGAAAGATAGATAGATAGATAGAAAGATAGATAGATAGATAGATAGATAGATAGATAGATAGACAGACAGACAGACTGATTTCAACTGGAAGCAGTGCTTACATATTGCTTAATTTTTGGTGGTTATTAAATAGTATGGGTAGGCAAGAAAAGTGCATATATCTTTTATTAGCATAAACTTACCCAAATGCGCTCTTGCATATTTAAGGCATTCAAAGTAATAATATTTCACAGCATTAATACAGTTATGTACTAGACTGGACAATGGTAAGCAGAGCCAGTACTTATATCAACAATGGCCTTATCTGTGTGAAGTTTGTATGTTCTCCCTGTGTTTGCGTGGGTTTCCTCCCACACTCCAAAAAACATACTGTTAGGTTAATTGGCTGCTATCAAAATTGACCCTAGTCTCTCCCTCTCTGTCTGTGTGTGAGTGTGTGTCTATATTAGGGAATTTAGACTGTAAGCTCCAATAGGGTAGGGACTGATGTGAATGGGTTCTCTGTACAGCGCTGCGCTATTAGTGACACTATATAAATAAATGATAATGAGGATGATGATGATATGTGTTTACTATGCCTATACACATAGCCAGCTTTCACACTTGATTGGCAGATTAATGCATCATTATTGCTAAGTTTGATAACAGTTGTCTAATACAGTGACACTGGTAGAGAAAACCACTATAGACATTCACATAAGCAGCTCTCATCATCATCATTTATGGCATAAGACTTCTTTAATTATACTAAGTTTTTGAGCAGGTCTGCATTATACTTAATTATATAAGGGAGATGTACTTTTAGTAAAAAGTAGCTCTCCAATTTCAAAAGTACATCAACGTAGTATTAATACTTAGATTTAAAGATTTTCTGGGATAAATGAAATACATTCCCAGCAGCCATCTCCCTTTGCCTCTATCTTATTGCATATTTTGTCCTAATGTGCTTTCATATTTACATGTCACCATGTTTCCATTGACTAGTACCTTAAAGTCAGATGTCTGTCAAGCAAACTGACCAGTGACAGAATTGCTTTGTGAGGTTTACATCTTTATGACATCAAATGCTTCACATGAAAAATGCAGTTCATTGTCAAAAATCAGCTATATTAGGAGAGTGAGAATTGTGTTTTAGCATCAATTACACACTAAATATGCTGTCATTGTGTATGTTTAATGGATGTCTTTCAGTTTTAAAGATAGACAGACGGATAGATAGATAGAAAGATAGAAAGATAGAAAGATAGATAGATAGAAAGATAGATAGATAGATAGACAGACAGACAGACTGATTTCAACTGGAAGCAGTGCTTACATATTGCTTAATTTTTGGTGGTTATTAAATAGTATGGGTAGGCAAGAAAAGTGCATATATCTTTTATTAGCATAAACTTACCCAAATGCGCTCTTGCATATTTAAGGCATTCAAAGTAATAATATTTCACAGCATTAATACAGTTATGTACTAGACTGGACAATGGTAAGCAGAGCCAGTACTTATATCAACAATGGCCTTATCTGTGTGAAGTTTGTATGTTCTCCCTGTGTTTGCGTGGGTTTCCTCCGGGTGCTGTGGTTTCCTCCCACACTCCAAAAAACATACTGTTAGGTTAATTGGCTGCTATCAAAATTGACCCTAGTCTCTCCCTCTCTGTCTGTGTGTGAGTGTGTGTCTATATTAGGGAATTTAGACTGTAAGCTCCAATAGGGTAGGGACTGATGTGAATGGGTTCTCTGTACAGCGCTGCGCTATTAGTGACACTATATAAATAAATGATAATGAGGATGATGATGATATGTGTTTACTATGCCTATACACATAGCCAGCTTTCACACTTGATTGGCAGATTAATGCATCATTATTGCTAAGTTTGATAACAGTTGTCTAATACAGTGACACTGGTAGAGAAAACCACTATAGACATTCACATAAGCAGCTCTCATCATCATCATTTATGGCATAAGACTTCTTTAATTATACTAAGTTTTTGAGCAGGTCTGCATTATACTTAATTATATAAGGGAGATGTACTTTTAGTAAAAAGTAGCTCTCCAATTTCAAAAGTACATCAACGTAGTATTAATACTTAGATTTAAAGATTTTCTGGGATAAATGAAATACATTCCCAGCAGCCATCTCCCTTTGCCTCTATCTTATTGCATATTTTGTCCTAATGTGCTTTCATATTTACATGTCACCATGTTTCCATTGGCTAGTACCTTAAAGTCAGATGTCTGTCAAGCAAACTGACCAGTGACAGAATTGCTTTGTGAGGTTTACATCTTTATGACATCAAATGCTTCACATGAAAAATGCAGTTCATTGTCAAAAATCAGCTATATTAGGAGAGTGAGAATTGTGTTTTAGCATCAATTACACACTAAATATGCTGTCATTGTGTATGTTTAATGGATGTCTTTCAGTTTTAAAGATAGACAGACGGATAGAAAGATAGAAAGATAGATAGATAGAAAGATAGATAGATAGATAGATAGATAGACAGACAGACAGACTGATTTCAACTGGAAGCAGTGCTTACATATTGCTTAATTTTTGGTGGTTATTAAATAGTATGGGTAGGCAAGAAAAGTGCATATATCTTTTATTAGCATAAACTTACCCAAATGCGCTCTTGCATATTTAAGGCATTCAAAGTAATAATATTTCACAGCATTAATACAGTTATGTACTAGACTGGACAATGGTAAGCAGAGCCAGTACTTATATCAACAATGGCCTTATCTGTGTGAAGTTTGTATGTTCTCCCTGTGTTTGCGTGGGTTTCCTCCGGGTGCTGTGGTTTCCTCCCACACTCCAAAAAACATACTGTTAGGTTAATTGGCTGCTATCAAAATTGACCCTAGTCTCTCCCTCTCTGTCTGTGTGTGAGTGTGTGTCTATATTAGGGAATTTAGACTGTAAGCTCCAATAGGGTAGGGACTGATGTGAATGGGTTCTCTGTACAGCGCTGCGCTATTAGTGACACTATATAAATAAATGATAATGAGGATGATGATGATATGTGTTTACTATGCCTATACAAATAGCCAGCTTTCACACTTGATTGGCAGATTAATGCATCATTATTGCTAAGTTTGATAACAGTTGTCTAATACAATGACACTGGTAGAGAAAACCACTATAGACATTCACATAAGCAGCTCTCATCATCATCATTTATGGCATAAGACTTCTTTAATTATACTAAGTTTTTGAGCAGGTCTGCATTATACTTAATTATATAAGGGAGATGTACTTTTAGTAAAAAGTAGCTCTCCAATTTCAAAAGTACATCAACGTAGTATTAATACTTAGATTTAAAGATTTTCTGGGATAAATGAAATACATTCCCAGCAGCCATCTCCCTTTGCCTCTATCTTATTGCATATTTTGTCCTAATGTGCTTTCATATTTACATGTCACCATGTTTCCATTGACTAGTACCTTAAAGTCAGATGTCTGTCAAGCAAACTGACCAGTGACAGAATTGCTTTGTGAGGTTTACATCTTTATGACATCAAATGCTTCACATGAAAAATGCAGTTCATTGTCAAAAATCAGCTATATTAGGAGAGTGAGAATTGTGTTTTAGCATCAATTACACACTAAATATGCTGTCATTGTGTATGTTTAATGGATGTCTTTCAGTTTTAAAGATAGACAGACGGATAGATAGATAGAAAGATAGAAAGATAGAAAGATAGATAGATAGAAAGATAGATAGATAGATAGATAGATAGATAGATAGACAGACAGACAGACAGACTGATTTCAACTGGAAGCAGTGCTTACATATTGCTTAATTTTTGGTGGTTATTAAATAGTATGGGTAGGCAAGAAAAGTGCATATATCTTTTATTAGCATAAACTTACCCAAATGCGCTCTTGCATATTTAAGGCATTCAAAGTAATAATATTTCACAGCATTAATACAGTTATGTACTAGACTGGACAATGGTAAGCAGAGCCAGTACTTATATCAACAATGGCCTTATCTGTGTGAAGTTTGTATGTTCTCCCTGTGTTTGCGTGGGTTTCCTCCGGGTGCTGTGGTTTCCTCCCACACTCCAAAAAACATACTGTTAGGTTAATTGGCTGCTATCAAAATTGACCCTAGTCTCTCCCTCTCTGTCTGTGTGTGAGTGTGTGTCTATATTAGGGAATTTAGACTGTAAGCTCCAATAGGGTAGGGACTGATGTGAATGGGTTCTCTGTACAGCGCTGCGCTATTAGTGACACTATATAAATAAATGATAATGAGGATGATGATGATATGTGTTTACTATGCCTATACACATAGCCAGCTTTCACACTTGATTGGCAGATTAATGCATCATTATTGCTAAGTTTGATAACAGTTGTCTAATACAGTGACACTGGTAGAGAAAACCACTATAGACATTCACATAAGCAGCTCTCATCATCATCATTTATGGCATAAGACTTCTTTAATTATACTAAGTTTTTGAGCAGGTCTGCATTATACTTAATTATATAAGGGAGATGTACTTTTAGTAAAAAGTAGCTCTCCAATTTCAAAAGTACATCAACGTAGTATTAATACTTAGATTTAAAGATTTTCTGGGATAAATGAAATACATTCCCAGCAGCCATCTCCCTTTGCCTCTATCTTATTGCATATTTTGTCCTAATGTGCTTTCATATTTACATGTCACCATGTTTCCATTGGCTAGTACCTTAAAGTCAGATGTCTGTCAAGCAAACTGACCAGTGACAGAATTGCTTTGTGAGGTTTACATCTTTATGACATCAAATGCTTCACATGAAAAATGCAGTTCATTGTCAAAAATCAGCTATATTAGGAGAGTGAGAATTGTGTTTTAGCATCAATTACACACTAAATATGCTGTCATTGTGTATGTTTAATGGATGTCTTTCAGTTTTAAAGATAGACAGACGGATAGATAGATAGAAAGATAGAAAGATAGAAAGATAGATAGATAGAAAGATAGATAGATAGACAGACAGACTGATTTCAACTGGAAGCAGTGCTTACATATTGCTTAATTTTTGGTGGTTATTAAATAGTATGGGTAGGCAAGAAAAGTGCATATATCTTTTATTAGCATAAACTTACCCAAATGCGCTCTTGCATATTTAAGGCATTCAAAGTAATAATATTTCACAGCATTAATACAGTTATGTACTAGACTGGACAATGGTAAGCAGAGCCAGTACTTATATCAACAATGGCCTTATCTGTGTGAAGTTTGTATGTTCTCCCTGTGTTTGCGTGGGTTTCCTCCGGGTGCTGTGGTTTCCTCCCACACTCCAAAAAACATACTGTTAGGTTAATTGGCTGCTATCAAAATTGACCCTAGTCTCTCCCTCTCTGTCTGTGTGTGAGTGTGTGTCTATATTAGGGAATTTAGACTGTAAGCTCCAATAGGGTAGGGACTGATGTGAATGGGTTCTCTGTACAGCGCTGCGCTATTAGTGACACTATATAAATAAATGATAATGAGGATGATGATGATATGTGTTTACTATGCCTATACACATAGCCAGCTTTCACACTTGATTGGCAGATTAATGCATCATTATTGCTAAGTTTGATAACAGTTGTCTAATACAGTGACACTGGTAGAGAAAACCACTATAGACATTCACATAAGCAGCTCTCATCATCATCATTTATGGCATAAGACTTCTTTAATTATACTAAGTTTTTGAGCAGGTCTGCATTATACTTAATTATATAAGGGAGATGTACTTTTAGTAAAAAGTAGCTCTCCAATTTCAAAAGTACATCAACGTAGTATTAATACTTAGATTTAAAGATTTTCTGGGATAAATGAAATACATTCCCAGCAGCCATCTCCCTTTGCCTCTATCTTATTGCATATTTTGTCCTAATGTGCTTTCATATTTACATGTCACCATGTTTCCATTGGCTAGTACCTTAAAGTCAGATGTCTGTCAAGCAAACTGACCAGTGACAGAATTGCTTTGTGAGGTTTACATCTTTATGACATCAAATGCTTCACATGAAAAATGCAGTTCATTGTCAAAAATCAGCTATATTAGGAGAGTGAGAATTGTGTTTTAGCATCAATTACACACTAAATATGCTGTCATTGTGTATGTTTAATGGATGTCTTTCAGTTTTAAAGATAGACAGACGGATAGAAAGATAGAAAGATAGATAGATAGAAAGATAGATAGATAGATAGATAGACAGACAGACAGACTGATTTCAACTGGAAGCAGTGCTTACATATTGCTTAATTTTTGGTGGTTATTAAATAGTATGGGTAGGCAAGAAAAGTGCATATATCTTTTATTAGCATAAACTTACCCAAATGCGCTCTTGCATATTTAAGGCATTCAAAGTAATAATATTTCACAGCATTAATACAGTTATGTACTAGACTGGACAATGGTAAGCAGAGCCAGTACTTATATCAACAATGGCCTTATCTGTGTGAAGTTTGTATGTTCTCCCTGTGTTTGCGTGGGTTTCCTCCGGGTGCTGTGGTTTCCTCCCACACTCCAAAAAACATACTGTTAGGTTAATTGGCTGCTATCAAAATTGACCCTAGTCTCTCCCTCTCTGTCTGTGTGTGAGTGTGTGTCTATATTAGGGAATTTAGACTGTAAGCTCCAATAGGGTAGGGACTGATGTGAATGGGTTCTCTGTACAGCGCTGCGCTATTAGTGACACTATATAAATAAATGATAATGAGGATGATGATGATATGTGTTTACTATGCCTATACAAATAGCCAGCTTTCACACTTGATTGGCAGATTAATGCATCATTATTGCTAAGTTTGATAACAGTTGTCTAATACAATGACACTGGTAGAGAAAACCACTATAGACATTCACATAAGCAGCTCTCATCATCATCATTTATGGCATAAGACTTCTTTAATTATACTAAGTTTTTGAGCAGGTCTGCATTATACTTAATTATATAAGGGAGATGTACTTTTAGTAAAAAGTAGCTCTCCAATTTCAAAAGTACATCAACGTAGTATTAATACTTAGATTTAAAGATTTTCTGGGATAAATGAAATACATTCCCAGCAGCCATCTCCCTTTGCCTCTATCTTATTGCATATTTTGTCCTAATGTGCTTTCATATTTACATGTCACCATGTTTCCATTGACTAGTACCTTAAAGTCAGATGTCTGTCAAGCAAACTGACCAGTGACAGAATTGCTTTGTGAGGTTTACATCTTTATGACATCAAATGCTTCACATGAAAAATGCAGTTCATTGTCAAAAATCAGCTATATTAGGAGAGTGAGAATTGTGTTTTAGCATCAATTACACACTAAATATGCTGTCATTGTGTATGTTTAATGGATGTCTTTCAGTTTTAAAGATAGACAGACGGATAGATAGATAGAAAGATAGAAAGATAGAAAGATAGATAGATAGATAGAAAGATAGATAGATAGATAGATAGATAGATAGATAGACAGACAGACAGACTGATTTCAACTGGAAGCAGTGCTTACATATTGCTTAATTTTTGGTGGTTATTAAATAGTATGGGTAGGCAAGAAAAGTGCATATATCTTTTATTAGCATAAACTTACCCAAATGCGCTCTTGCATATTTAAGGCATTCAAAGTAATAATATTTCACAGCATTAATACAGTTATGTACTAGACTGGACAATGGTAAGCAGAGCCAGTACTTATATCAACAATGGCCTTATCTGTGTGAAGTTTGTATGTTCTCCCTGTGTTTGCGTGGGTTTCCTCCCACACTCCAAAAAACATACTGTTAGGTTAATTGGCTGCTATCAAAATTGACCCTAGTCTCTCCCTCTCTGTCTGTGTGTGAGTGTGTGTCTATATTAGGGAATTTAGACTGTAAGCTCCAATAGGGTAGGGACTGATGTGAATGGGTTCTCTGTACAGCGCTGCGCTATTAGTGACACTATATAAATAAATGATAATGAGGATGATGATGATATGTGTTTACTATGCCTATACACATAGCCAGCTTTCACACTTGATTGGCAGATTAATGCATCATTATTGCTAAGTTTGATAACAGTTGTCTAATACAGTGACACTGGTAGAGAAAACCACTATAGACATTCACATAAGCAGCTCTCATCATCATCATTTATGGCATAAGACTTCTTTAATTATACTAAGTTTTTGAGCAGGTCTGCATTATACTTAATTATATAAGGGAGATGTACTTTTAGTAAAAAGTAGCTCTCCAATTTCAAAAGTACATCAACGTAGTATTAATACTTAGATTTAAAGATTTTCTGGGATAAATGAAATACATTCCCAGCAGCCATCTCCCTTTGCCTCTATCTTATTGCATATTTTGTCCTAATGTGCTTTCATATTTACATGTCACCATGTTTCCATTGGCTAGTACCTTAAAGTCAGATGTCTGTCAAGCAAACTGACCAGTGACAGAATTGCTTTGTGAGGTTTACATCTTTATGACATCAAATGCTTCACATGAAAAATGCAGTTCATTGTCAAAAATCAGCTATATTAGGAGAGTGAGAATTGTGTTTTAGCATCAATTACACACTAAATATGCTGTCATTGTGTATGTTTAATGGATGTCTTTCAGTTTTAAAGATAGACAGACCGATAGATAGATAGATAGAAAGATAGAAAGATAGATAGATAGACAGACAGACAGACTGATTTCAACTGGAAGCAGTGCTTACATATTGCTTAATTTTTGGTGGTTATTAAATAGTATGGGTAGGCAAGAAAAGTGCATATATCTTTTATTAGCATAAACTTACCCAAATGCGCTCTTGCATATTTAAGGCATTCAAAGTAATAATATTTCACAGCATTAATACAGTTATGTACTAGACTGGACAATGGTAAGCAGAGCCAGTACTTATATCAACAATGGCCTTATCTGTGTGAAGTTTGTATGTTCTCCCTGTGTTTGCGTGGGTTTCCTCCCACACTCCAAAAAACATACTGTTAGGTTAATTGGCTGCTATCAAAATTGACCCTAGTCTCTCCCTCTCTGTCTGTGTGTGAGTGTGTGTCTATATTAGGGAATTTAGACTGTAAGCTCCAATAGGGTAGGGACTGATGTGAATGGGTTCTCTGTACAGCGCTGCGCTATTAGTGACACTATATAAATAAATGATAATGAGGATGATGATGATATGTGTTTACTATGCCTATACACATAGCCAGCTTTCACACTTGATTGGCAGATTAATGCATCATTATTGCTAAGTTTGATAACAGTTGTCTAATACAGTGACACTGGTAGAGAAAACCACTATAGACATTCACATAAGCAGCTCTCATCATCATCATTTATGGCATAAGACTTCTTTAATTATACTAAGTTTTTGAGCAGGTCTGCATTATACTTAATTATATAAGGGAGATGTACTTTTAGTAAAAAGTAGCTCTCCAATTTCAAAAGTACATCAACGTAGTATTAATACTTAGATTTAAAGATTTTCTGGGATAAATGAAATACATTCCCAGCAGCCATCTCCCTTTGCCTCTATCTTATTGCATATTTTGTCCTAATGTGCTTTCATATTTACATGTCACCATGTTTCCATTGGCTAGTACCTTAAAGTCAGATGTCTGTCAAGCAAACTGACCAGTGACAGAATTGCTTTGTGAGGTTTACATCTTTATGACATCAAATGCTTCACATGAAAAATGCAGTTCATTGTCAAAAATCAGCTATATTAGGAGAGTGAGAATTGTGTTTTAGCATCAATTACACACTAAATATGCTGTCATTGTGTATGTTTAATGGATGTCTTTCAGTTTTAAAGATAGACAGACAGATAGATAGATAGATAGAAAGATAGAAAGATAGAAAGATAGATAGATAGATAGATAGATAGACAGACAGACAGACAGACTGATTTCAACTGGAAGCAGTGCTTACATATTGCTTAATTTTTGGTGGTTATTAAATAGTATGGGTAGGCAAGAAAAGTGCATATATCTTTTATTAGCATAAACTTACCCAAATGCGCTCTTGCATATTTAAGGCATTCAAAGTAATAATATTTCACAGCATTAATACAGTTATGTACTAGACTGGACAATGGTAAGCAGAGCCAGTACTTATATCAACAATGGCCTTATCTGTGTGAAGTTTGTATGTTCTCCCTGTGTTTGCGTGGGTTTCCTCCCACACTCCAAAAAACATACTGTTAGGTTAATTGGCTGCTATCAAAATTGACCCTAGTCTCTCCCTCTCTGTCTGTGTGTGAGTGTGTGTCTATATTAGGGAATTTAGACTGTAAGCTCCAATAGGGTAGGGACTGATGTGAATGGGTTCTCTGTACAGCGCTGCGCTATTAGTGACACTATATAAATAAATGATAATGAGGATGATGATGATATGTGTTTACTATGCCTATACACATAGCCAGCTTTCACACTTGATTGGCAGATTAATGCATCATTATTGCTAAGTTTGATAACAGTTGTCTAATACAGTGACACTGGTAGAGAAAACCACTATAGACATTCACATAAGCAGCTCTCATCATCATCATTTATGGCATAAGACTTCTTTAATTATACTAAGTTTTTGAGCAGGTCTGCATTATACTTAATTATATAAGGGAGATGTACTTTTAGTAAAAAGTAGCTCTCCAATTTCAAAAGTACATCAACGTAGTATTAATACTTAGATTTAAAGATTTTCTGGGATAAATGAAATACATTCCCAGCAGCCATCTCCCTTTGCCTCTATCTTATTGCATATTTTGTCCTAATGTGCTTTCATATTTACATGTCACCATGTTTCCATTGGCTAGTACCTTAAAGTCAGATGTCTGTCAAGCAAACTGACCAGTGACAGAATTGCTTTGTGAGGTTTACATCTTTATGACATCAAATGCTTCACATGAAAAATGCAGTTCATTGTCAAAAATCAGCTATATTAGGAGAGTGAGAATTGTGTTTTAGCATCAATTACACACTAAATATGCTGTCATTGTGTATGTTTAATGGATGTCTTTCAGTTTTAAAGATAGACAGACCGATAGATAGATAGATAGAAAGATAGAAAGATAGATAGATAGACAGACAGACAGACTGATTTCAACTGGAAGCAGTGCTTACATATTGCTTAATTTTTGGTGGTTATTAAATAGTATGGGTAGGCAAGAAAAGTGCATATATCTTTTATTAGCATAAACTTACCCAAATGCGCTCTTGCATATTTAAGGCATTCAAAGTAATAATATTTCACAGCATTAATACAGTTATGTACTAGACTGGACAATGGTAAGCAGAGCCAGTACTTATATCAACAATGGCCTTATCTGTGTGAAGTTTGTATGTTCTCCCTGTGTTTGCGTGGGTTTCCTCCCACACTCCAAAAAACATACTGTTAGGTTAATTGGCTGCTATCAAAATTGACCCTAGTCTCTCCCTCTCTGTCTGTGTGTGAGTGTGTGTCTATATTAGGGAATTTAGACTGTAAGCTCCAATAGGGTAGGGACTGATGTGAATGGGTTCTCTGTACAGCGCTGCGCTATTAGTGACACTATATAAATAAATGATAATGAGGATGATGATGATATGTGTTTACTATGCCTATACACATAGCCAGCTTTCACACTTGATTGGCAGATTAATGCATCATTATTGCTAAGTTTGATAACAGTTGTCTAATACAGTGACACTGGTAGAGAAAACCACTATAGACATTCACATAAGCAGCTCTCATCATCATCATTTATGGCATAAGACTTCTTTAATTATACTAAGTTTTTGAGCAGGTCTGCATTATACTTAATTATATAAGGGAGATGTACTTTTAGTAAAAAGTAGCTCTCCAATTTCAAAAGTACATCAACGTAGTATTAATACTTAGATTTAAAGATTTTCTGGGATAAATGAAATACATTCCCAGCAGCCATCTCCCTTTGCCTCTATCTTATTGCATATTTTGTCCTAATGTGCTTTCATATTTACATGTCACCATGTTTCCATTGGCTAGTACCTTAAAGTCAGATGTCTGTCAAGCAAACTGACCAGTGACAGAATTGCTTTGTGAGGTTTACATCTTTATGACATCAAATGCTTCACATGAAAAATGCAGTTCATTGTCAAAAATCAGCTATATTAGGAGAGTGAGAATTGTGTTTTAGCATCAATTACACACTAAATATGCTGTCATTGTGTATGTTTAATGGATGTCTTTCAGTTTTAAAGATAGACAGACAGATAGATAGATAGATAGAAAGATAGAAAGATAGAAAGATAGATAGATAGATAGATAGATAGACAGACAGACAGACAGACTGATTTCAACTGGAAGCAGTGCTTACATATTGCTTAATTTTTGGTGGTTATTAAATAGTATGGGTAGGCAAGAAAAGTGCATATATCTTTTATTAGCATAAACTTACCCAAATGCGCTCTTGCATATTTAAGGCATTCAAAGTAATAATATTTCACAGCATTAATACAGTTATGTACTAGACTGGACAATGGTAAGCAGAGCCAGTACTTATATCAACAATGGCCTTATCTGTGTGAAGTTTGTATGTTCTCCCTGTGTTTGCGTGGGTTTCCTCCCACACTCCAAAAAACATACTGTTAGGTTAATTGGCTGCTATCAAAATTGACCCTAGTCTCTCCCTCTCTGTCTGTGTGTGAGTGTGTGTCTATATTAGGGAATTTAGACTGTAAGCTCCAATAGGGTAGGGACTGATGTGAATGGGTTCTCTGTACAGCGCTGCGCTATTAGTGACACTATATAAATAAATGATAATGAGGATGATGATGATATGTGTTTACTATGCCTATACACATAGCCAGCTTTCACACTTGATTGGCAGATTAATGCATCATTATTGCTAAGTTTGATAACAGTTGTCTAATACAGTGACACTGGTAGAGAAAACCACTATAGACATTCACATAAGCAGCTCTCATCATCATCATTTATGGCATAAGACTTCTTTAATTATACTAAGTTTTTGAGCAGGTCTGCATTATACTTAATTATATAAGGGAGATGTACTTTTAGTAAAAAGTAGCTCTCCAATTTCAAAAGTACATCAACGTAGTATTAATACTTAGATTTAAAGATTTTCTGGGATAAATGAAATACATTCCCAGCAGCCATCTCCCTTTGCCTCTATCTTATTGCATATTTTGTCCTAATGTGCTTTCATATTTACATGTCACCATGTTTCCATTGGCTAGTACCTTAAAGTCAGATGTCTGTCAAGCAAACTGACCAGTGACAGAATTGCTTTGTGAGGTTTACATCTTTATGACATCAAATGCTTCACATGAAAAATGCAGTTCATTGTCAAAAATCAGCTATATTAGGAGAGTGAGAATTGTGTTTTAGCATCAATTACACACTAAATATGCTGTCATTGTGTATGTTTAATGGATGTCTTTCAGTTTTAAAGATAGACAGACCGATAGATAGATAGATAGAAAGATAGAAAGATAGATAGATAGAAAGATAGATAGACAGACAGACAGACAGACTGATTTCAACTGGAAGCAGTGCTTACATATTGCTTAATTTTTGGTGGTTATTAAATAGTATGGGTAGGCAAGAAAAGTGCATATATCTTTTATTAGCATAAACTTACCCAAATGCGCTCTTGCATATTTAAGGCATTCAAAGTAATAATATTTCACAGCATTAATACAGTTATGTACTAGACTGGACAATGGTAAGCAGAGCCAGTACTTATATCAACAATGGCCTTATCTGTGTGAAGTTTGTATGTTCTCCCTGTGTTTGCGTGGGTTTCCTCCCACACTCCAAAAAACATACTGTTAGGTTAATTGGCTGCTATCAAAATTGACCCTAGTCTCTCCCTCTCTGTCTGTGTGTGAGTGTGTGTCTATATTAGGGAATTTAGACTGTAAGCTCCAATAGGGTAGGGACTGATGTGAATGGGTTCTCTGTACAGCGCTGCGCTATTAGTGACACTATATAAATAAATGATAATGAGGATGATGATGATATGTGTTTACTATGCCTATACACATAGCCAGCTTTCACACTTGATTGGCAGATTAATGCATCATTATTGCTAAGTTTGATAACAGTTGTCTAATACAGTGACACTGGTAGAGAAAACCACTATAGACATTCACATAAGCAGCTCTCATCATCATCATTTATTGCATAAGACTTCTTTAATTATACTAAGTTTTTGAGCAGGTCTGCATTATACTTAATTATATAAGGGAGATGTACTTTTAGTAAAAAGTAGCTCTCCAATTTCAAAAGTACATCAACGTAGTATTAATACTTAGATTTAAAGATTTTCTGGGATAAATGAAATACATTCCCAGCAGCAGGGCCGGATTAAGGGGGGGGCACAGGGGGCATGTGCTCCGGGCCCCCCTCTCTCAGGGGGCCCCCCGGACCAGCTGTGGCTCTTTTTGCTGCCCCCAAATGTCAGTCTACAGGGGGCAGCACAGGGTTCCGTTTTTAAGTGCTCTGTCGGCACTATAAGCACAGGTAAGCTTTTGCTTTTTTTTTTTTTTGAGTGTTCTGGGCTTCCTTAGCTGCGTGTAGATGACAGTGTGAGGAGGAGCAGAGAAGAGCTGCCCTGCCTGTCTGTGGGGGATAAGGTAAGTTAAGATCTGCTGTGTGTGTGTGTGAGAGACTTTGTGTGTGTGTGACTGTGTGTGTGTGACTTTCTGTGTGTGTGACTGTGTGTGTGTGTGACTTTCTGTGTGTGTGACTGTGTGTGTGTGTAATTGTGTGACTGTGTGTGTGTGAGATTTTCTGTGTGTGTGACTGTGTGTGTGTGAGACTTTCTGTGTGTGTGTGTTTGTGTGAGACTTTCTGTGTGTGTGACTTTGTGTGTGTGTGTGACTTTGTGTGTGTGTGTGACTTTCTGTGTGTGTGACTTTGTGTGTGTGTGTGACTTTCTGTGTGTGTGACTGTGTGTGTGTGTGTTTGTGTGACTGTGTGTGTGTGAGATTTTCTGTGTGTGTGACTTTGTGTGTGTGTGTGACTTTCTGTGTGTGTGACTGTGTGTGTGTGTGTTTGTGTGACTGTGTGTGTGTGAGATTTTCTGTGTGTGTGACTGTGTGTGTGTGAGACTTTCTGTGTGTGTGACTGTGTGTATGAGACTTTCTGTGTGTGTGACTGTGTGTGTGACTTTGTGTGTGTGTGTGACTTTCTGTGTGTGTGACTGTGTGTGTGTTTGTGTGACTGTGTGTGTGTGACTTTGTGTGTGTGTGTGTGACTTTCTGTGTGTGTGACTGTGTGTGTGTGACTGTGTGTGTGTGAGATTTTCTGTGTGTGTGACTGTGTGTGTGTGAGACTTTCTGTGTGTGTGTGTTTGTGTGAGACTTTCTGTGTGTGTGACTGTGTGTATGAGACTTTCTGTGTGTGTGAAACTTTCTGTGTGTGTGTGTGTGACTTTCTGTGTGTGTTTCAGCCAGAGGAGGAGGTGATTATGAAAATGAAGGGGATAATTGTGGACAAGGAGAGTGTGATTTATGGACAAGGAGAGGGGGTGATTTATGGACAAGGAGAGGGGGTGATTTATGGACAAGGAGAGGGGATGATTTATGGACAAGGAGAGGGGATGATTTATGGACAAGGAGAGGGGATGATTTATGGACAAGGAGAGGGGGTGATTTATGGACAAGGAGAGGGGATGATTTATGGACAAGGAGAGGGGGTGATTTATGGACAAGGAGAGGGGGTGATTTATGGACAAGGAGAGGGGGTGATTTATGGACAAGGAGAGGGGATGATTTATGGACAAGGAGAGGGGGTGATTTATGGACAAGGAGGGGGTGATTTATGGACAAGGAGGGGGTGATTTATGGACAAGGAGAGGGGGTGATTTATGGACAAGGAGAGGGGATGATTTATGGACAAGGAGAGGGGGTGATTTATGGACAAGGAGAGGGGATGATTTATGGACAAGGAGAGGGGGTGATTTATGGACAAGGAGAGGGGGTGATTTATGGACAAGGAGGGGGTGATTTATGGACAAGGAGAGGGGGTGATTTATGGACAAGGAGAGGGGGTGATTTATGGACAAGGAGAGGGGGTGATTTATGGACAAGGAGAGGGGGTGATTTATGGACAAGGAGGGGGTGATTTATGGACAAGGAGGGGGTGATTTATGGACAAGGGGAGGGGGTGATTTATGGACAAGGAGAGGGGGTGATTTATGGACAAGGAGAGGGGGTGATTTATGGACAAGGAGAGGGGGTGATTTATGGACAAGGGGAGGGGGTGATTTATGGACAAGGAGAGGGGGTGATTTATGGACAAGGAGAGGGGGTGATTTATGGACAAGGAGAGGGGGTGATTTATGGACAAGGAGAGGGGGTGATTTATGGACAAGGAGAGGGGGTGATTTATGGACAAGGAGGGGGTGATTTATGGACAAGGAGAGGGGGTGATTTATGGACAAGGAGAGGGGGTGATTTATGGACAAGGAGAGGGGGTGATTTATGGACAAGGAGAGGGGGTGATTTATGGACAAGGAGGGGGTGATTTATGGACAAGGAGGGGGTGATTTATGGACAAGGGGAGGGGGTGATTTATGGACAAGGAGAGGGGGTGATTTATGGACAAGGAGAGGGGGTGATTTATGGACAAGGAGAGGGGGTGATTTATGGACAAGGAGAGGGGGTGATTTATGGACAAGGAGAGGGGGTGATTTATGGACAAGGGGAGGGGGTGATTTATGGACAAGGAGAGGGGGTGATTTATGGACAAGGAGAGGGGGTGATTTATGGACAAGGAGGGGGTGATTTATGGACAAGGAGAGGGGGTGATTTATGGACAAGGAGGGGGTGATTTATGGACAAGGAGGGGGTGATTTATGGACAAGGAGAGGGGGTGATTTATGGACAAGGAGAGGGGGTGATTTATGGACAAGGAGAGGGGGTGATTTATGGACAAGGAGAGGGGGTGATTTATGGACAAGGAGGGGGTGATTTATGGACAAGGAGAGGGGGTGATTTATGGACAAGGAGAGGGGGTGATTTATGGACAAGGAGAGGGGGTGATTTATGGACAAGGAGAGGGGGTGATTTATGGACAAGGAGAGGGGGTGATTTATGGACAAGGAGGGGGTGATTTATGGACAAGGAGGGGGTGATTTATGTACAAGGAGGGGGTGATTTATGGACAAGGAGAGGGGATGATTTATGGACAAGGAGAGGGGGTGATTTATGGACAAGGAGAGGGGGTGATTTATGGACAAGGAGGGGGTGATTTATGGACAAGGAGGGGGTGATTTATGGACAAGGAGGGGGTGATTTATGGACAAGGGGAGGGGGTGATTTATGGACAAGGAGAGGGGGTGATTTATGGACAAGGAGGGGGTGATTTATGGACAAGGAGAGGGGGTGATTTATGGACAAGGAGAGGGTGATTTATGGACAAGGAGAGGGGGTGATTTATGGACAAGGAGAGGGGGTGATTTATGGACAAGGAGAGGGGGTGATTTATGGACAAGGAGAGGGGGTGATTTATGGACAAGGAGGGGGTGATTTATGGACAAGGAGGGGGTGATTTATGGACAAGGAGGGGGTGATTTATGGACAAGGAGAGGGGGTGATTTATGGACAAGGAGAGGGGGTGATTTATGGACAAGGGGAGGGGGTGATTTATGGACAAGGAGAGGGGGTGATTTATGGACAAGGAGAGGGGGTGATTTATGGACAAGGAGGGGGTGATTTATGGACAAGGAGAGGGGGTGATTTATGGACAAGGAGGGGGTGATTTATGGACAAGGAGGGGGTGATTTATGGACAAGGAGAGGGGGTGATTTATGGACAAGGAGAGGGGGTGATTTATGGACAAGGGGAGGGGGTGATTTATGGACAAGGAGAGGGGGTGATTTATGGACAAGGAGGGGGTGATTTATGGACAAGGAGGGGGTGATTTATGGACAAGGAGAGGGGGTGATTTATGGACAAGGAGGGGGTGATTTATGGACAAGGAGAGGGGGTGATTTATGGACAAGGAGAGGGGGTGATTTATGGACAAGGAGAGGGGGTGATTTATGGACAAGGAGAGGGGGTGATTTATGGACAAGGAGAGGGGGTGATTTATGGACAAGGAGGGGGTGATTTATGGACAAGGAGGGGGTGATTTATGGACAAGGAGGGGGTGATTTATGGACAAGGAGAGGGGATGATTTATGGACAAGGAGAGGGGGTGATTTATGGACAAGGAGGGGGTGATTTATGGACAAGGAGGGGGTGATTTATGGACAAGGAGAGGGGGTGATTTATGGACAAGGAGAGGGGGTGATTTATGGACAAGGAGAGGGGATGATTTATGGACAAGGAGAGGGGATGATTTATGGACAAGGAGAGGGGGTGATTTATGGACAAGGAGAGGGGGTGATTTATGGACAAGGAGAGGGGGTGATTTATGGACAAGGAGAAGGGGTGATTTATGGACAAGGAGGATGTGATTATACAAATAGAGGGGGTTGCAGAGTGACAACCCAGGAAGGGAAACCAACGCTGATGAGAAGGGGATTGAAGATGCTAAGTAGGTGGGGAATGAGGAGTGAGAGGGAAGATAGAGGATTAAGATGAAGAAGAGGATTGAGGAGTGGGATGTTGGGGATATAAATGGAGAACAGAGAAGTACGATGTGCTCAGACCTAGATTGTCTATTTATTGTGGACCCTCTCTCCATGCCCCAGGGAAGTAGCATTTCTAAAAGTGGGCATTATGGGAAAAATGACAAAATTATGGCCACTCATTCTGTTAGCTCTCCTAAAGAGGACATACACTTACTTTATATGGAAACGTATAATGTACAAAATGTAATATGCCGCCATGCTAGCTCTGTTGCCTTGCAACAAATCAGGCCTGCTAGTGCTTAGCTGGACTAGGCT
>NW_027447132.1:397500-425000 GCF_038048845.1 Mixophyes fleayi | reverse complement strand
CTGGGAGAGGGGGTGAGAGAGCTGAAGGGGGTGCTGGGAGAGGGGGTGAGAGAGCTGAAGGGGGTGCTGGGAGAGGGGGTGAGAGAGCTGAAGGGGGTGCTGGGAGAGGGGGTGAGAGCCAGGGGGTGCTGGGAAAGGGGGTGAGAGAGCCGAAGGGGGTGAGAGAGCCAAAGGGGAAGAGGTGCTGTGAGAGGGGTGAGAGAGCCAGGGGGTGCTAGGAGAAGGGGTGAGAGAGCCAGGGGGTGCTGGGAGAGGGGGTGAGAGAGCCAAAGGGGAAGGGGGTTCTGGGAGAGGGGGTGAGAGAGCCAGGGGGTGCTGGGAGAGGGGGTGAGAGAGCCAAAGGGGAAGGGGGTTCTGGGAGAGGGGGTGAGAGAGCCAAAGGGGAAGGGGGTGCTGGAAGAGGGGGTGAGAGAGCCAAAGGAGAAGGGGGTGCTGGGAGAGGGGGTGAGAGAGCCAAAGGGGAAGGGGGTTCTGGGAGAGGGGGTGAGAGAGCCAGGGTGGTAGGGAGTGCAGGAAGAGGAGTGAGAGAGCCGGGGGGTAGAGGGTGCAGGAAGACGTGTGAGAGAGCCAGGGGAGTAAGTGGTACAGGAAGATTTGTTAGAGACAGCGGAGAAGGTGGTGCAGGGGCATAGGTAAAAGAAAGTGTAAAGGGAGAGACATCTTAAGAATGGGAATGTCAGGGATGCAGCCATCATAAAACACAAGTAGTAATGAAGAATGGAAATGCACAGAGGGGACAATAAAAAATCAAGCCTTCATACTCCATTCACTTATATTTTCTATACCCCCACTCCTAAATTTCTGCTTCGACCACTGCCCTCTATTCCTGCTCCCCACTGCCTGTGTGAGCTGACAGCTGCTGATCCCTCCTCGCCCAGCGTGCCCAGTAGGAGAACAGAACACAGGATGCCATAATCAGGTAAGTTCATATATTTGCTCGTGTGGAATATGTTTTTAACCATCCTTTCTTGAACTGGGAACACTACAGCGTATCCAATAATGTTTAACACTATGTATTGCTCATTATTGCGCTGTAATGTTTTTTGCATATTTATCTGTACAGAGATTTTTAATTAAGAGGAAAAAACATTGCTTGTCATAAATTTTATCTGTAATTATGTCAATATATCTATTTTTGTTTGCATTGTAAATGATGTATTAAGCTGCTCTTGGGACTCACACTCAGAATCTGATATGCTGTACCAATTTTTATTTGTGAATGAGTTTTTGTCTGAGCTTTACTAATGATTTGGGGGCACTACTATGGCATAATGTTATTTGGGGTCACTATTGTGGCATAATATGATTTGGAGGCACTGTTGTGACATAATATGATTTGTGGGCACTACTGTATGGTATATGTTTTGGGGGCACTACTATGCCATAATATGATTTGTGGGCACTTCTGCATGACCAAATATGAATTGAGGGTAATACTATGTGGCATAATATGACCTTGGGGCACTACGATGTGGCATAATATGAACTGGGCACACTACGGTGTGGCATCATATGAACTTCTGCCAAAGGCAAGTTTTTCATTGTTGAATATGATGGGAGCCCAAAGAAGTTGCTGTATCAGGGCCCAAAATTCCTCTTGTCAGCCCTGCCTGTGAGTCAAGGGGGTAGACGTCTCCAGGTAAATAATCTAAATGTTTCCTATCTAATCAAACTGATGGATCATGATGGGTCACATCCAATTATTTCTCACCCACCTCCTCTATCCCCCTTAATTTATATACTGTGTTATTTAAAATGAATAGAAAAGACGCATATCCAATTACTGTAGTAAAACAAAAATATTTTTCTCTGACATTTTGCTGTAGATGGAAATACTTTTAATGCGGCCGTGTGGGTTCAACTGATCATTCAATAGTTATGTTTTTTTTAGATATATGTTAGTTTTATTTCATGTGGAATGATTCATGAAAATTCTGCCATTACTATTTCATTGAGGGAAAAGGGTACCTGTTACCTATATGTGTGTGTAAGTACTCTGTTCGTAGTTGCTATTTTGTGGGAGATTTGAAAAAAGCAAAACATTGTTTCCTACAGTGGCGTCTGTATAATTGGTGGTATTGCTGTAGTATGGGGTGGCGTGCTGGTGGCAATGTTGTAGTGTGTTTGGTGCTTAGTATTGCTAATAAGTAGGAGAGGGTATTGTTATAATGTGGGTGGTGACGCTGGACGCTGTAATGTGGGGGGTGATGCCGGTTGCTGTAATGTGGGGGGTGATGCTGGACGCTGTAATGTGGGGGGTGATGCTGGACTCTGTAATGTGGGGGGTGATGCTGGACGCTGTAATGTGGGGAGTGATGCTGGACGCTGTAATGTGGGGGGTGATGCTGGACGCTGTAATGTGGGGAGTGATGCTGTAATGTGGGGGGTGATGCCGGTTGCTATAATGTGGGGGTGATTGATGTAGTATGAGTGTGTGTGGGGGGTTATTTATTGCTGTAATTTGGGTACTAATAATGTATTGTCATGGTATTTATTGATGTAATTGGGGTGCTAATAATGTAATGTTGAGGGTCATTAGGAGAAATAAATACCCCCTCCCCCCCCACACACACTCATACTACATCATGTTGTACTGCGCCAGCATCAGTGTGCAACAATATAGTGCATGGAGTCCACGTGGGCCTGTGTGCTTTAAATGCCAGGGCTGATTTTTAGTCCCAGTCCGGCCCTGAGGATGATGATGATATGTGTTTACTATGCCTATACACATAGCCAGCTTTCACACTTGATTGGCAGATTAATGCATCATTATTGCTAAGTTTGATAACAGTTGTCTAATACAGTGACACTGGTAGAGAAAACCACTATAGACATTCACATAAGCAGCTCTCATCATCATCATTTATGGCATAAGACTTCTTTAATTATACTAAGTTTTTGAGCAGGTCTGCATTATACTTAATTATATAAGGGAGATGTACTTTTAGTAAAAAGTAGCTCTCCAATTTCAAAAGTACATCAACGTAGTATTAATACTTAGATTTAAAGATTTTCTGGGATAAATGAAATACATTCCCAGCAGCCATCTCCCTTTGCCTCTATCTTATTGCATATTTTGTCCTAATGTGCTTTCATATTTACATGTCACCATGTTTCCATTGGCTAGTACCTTAAAGTCAGATGTCTGTCAAGCAAACTGACCAGTGACAGAATTGCTTTGTGAGGTTTACATCTTTATGACATCAAATACTTCACATGAAAAATGCAGTTCATTGTCAAAAATCAGCTATATTAGGAGAGTGAGAATTGTGTTTTAGCATCAATTACACACTAAATATGCTGTCATTGTGTATGTTTAATGGATGTCTTTCAGTTTTAAAGATAGACAGACGGATAGATAGATAGAAAGATAGAAAGATAGATAGATAGATAGACAGACAGACAGACTGATTTCAACTGGAAGCAGTGCTTACATATTGCTTAATTTTTGGTGGTTATTAAATAGTATGGGTAGGCAAGAAAAGTGCATATATCTTTTATTAGCATAAACTTACCCAAATGCGCTCTTGCATATTTAAGGCATTCAAAGTAATAATATTTCACAGCATTAATACAGTTATGTACTAGACTGGACAATGGTAAGCAGAGCCAGTACTTATATCAACAATGGCCTTATCTGTGTGAAGTTTGTATGTTCTCCCTGTGTTTGCGTGGGTTTCCTCCCACACTCCAAAAAACATACTGTTAGGTTAATTGGCTGCTATCAAAATTGACCCTAGTCTCTCCCTCTCTGTCTGTGTGTGAGTGTGTGTCTATATTAGGGAATTTAGACTGTAAGCTCCAATAGGGTAGGGACTGATGTGAATGGGTTCTCTGTACAGCGCTGCGCTATTAGTGACACTATATAAATAAATGATAATGAGGATGATGATGATATGTGTTTACTATGCCTATACACATAGCCAGCTTTCACACTTGATTGGCAGATTAATGCATCATTATTGCTAAGTTTGATAACAGTTGTCTAATACAGTGACACTGGTAGAGAAAACCACTATAGACATTCACATAAGCAGCTCTCATCATCATCATTTATGGCATAAGACTTCTTTAATTATACTAAGTTTTTGAGCAGGTCTGCATTATACTTAATTATATAAGGGAGATGTACTTTTAGTAAAAAGTAGCTCTCCAATTTCAAAAGTACATCAACGTAGTATTAATACTTAGATTTAAAGATTTTCTGGGATAAATGAAATACATTCCCAGCAGCCATCTCCCTTTGCCTCTATCTTATTGCATATTTTGTCCTAATGTGCTTTCATATTTACATGTCACCATGTTTCCATTGGCTAGTACCTTAAAGTCAGATGTCTGTCAAGCAAACTGACCAGTGACAGAATTGCTTTGTGAGGTTTACATCTTTATGACATCAAATGCTTCACATGAAAAATGCAGTTCATTGTCAAAAATCAGCTATATTAGGAGAGTGAGAATTGTGTTTTAGCATCAATTACACACTAAATATGCTGTCATTGTGTATGTTTAATGGATGTCTTTCAGTTTTAAAGATAGACAGACGGATAGATAGATAGAAAGATAGAAAGATAGATAGATAGATAGACAGACAGACAGACTGATTTCAACTGGAAGCAGTGCTTACATATTGCTTAATTTTTGGTGGTTATTAAATAGTATGGGTAGGCAAGAAAAGTGCATATATCTTTTATTAGCATAAACTTACCCAAATGCGCTCTTGCATATTTAAGGCATTCAAAGTAATAATATTTCACAGCATTAATACAGTTATGTACTAGACTGGACAATGGTAAGCAGAGCCAGTACTTATATCAACAATGGCCTTATCTGTGTGAAGTTTGTATGTTCTCCCTGTGTTTGCGTGGGTTTCCTCCCACACTCCAAAAAACATACTGTTAGGTTAATTGGCTGCTATCAAAATTGACCCTAGTCTCTCCCTCTCTGTCTGTGTGTGAGTGTGTGTCTATATTAGGGAATTTAGACTGTAAGCTCCAATAGGGTAGGGACTGATGTGAATGGGTTCTCTGTACAGCGCTGCGCTATTAGTGACACTATATAAATAAATGATAATGAGGATGATGATGATATGTGTTTACTATGCCTATACACATAGCCAGCTTTCACACTTGATTGGCAGATTAATGCATCATTATTGCTAAGTTTGATAACAGTTGTCTAATACAGTGACACTGCTAGAGAAAACCACTATAGACATTCACATAAGCAGCTCTCATCATCATCATTTATGGCATAAGACTTCTTTAATTATACTAAGTTTTTGAGCAGGTCTGCATTATACTTAATTATATAAGGGAGATGTACTTTTAGTAAAAAGTAGCTCTCCAATTTCAAAAGTACATCAACGTAGTATTAATACTTAGATTTAAAGATTTTCTGGGATAAATGAAATACATTCCCAGCAGCCATCTCCCTTTGCCTCTATCTTATTGCATATTTTGTCCTAATGTGCTTTCATATTTACATGTCACCATGTTTCCATTGGCTAGTACCTTAAAGTCAGATGTCTGTCAAGCAAACTGACCAGTGACAGAATTGCTTTGTGAGGTTTACATCTTTATGACATCAAATGCTTCACATGAAAAATGCAGTTCATTGTCAAAAATCAGCTATATTAGGAGAGTGAGAATTGTGTTTTAGCATCAATTACACACTAAATATGCTGTCATTGTGTATGTTTAATGGATGTCTTTCAGTTTTAAAGATAGACAGACGGATAGAAAGATAGAAAGATAGATAGATAGAAAGATAGATAGATAGATAGACAGACAGACAGACTGATTTCAACTGGAAGCAGTGCTTACATATTGCTTAATTTTTGGTGGTTATTAAATAGTATGGGTAGGCAAGAAAAGTGCATATATCTTTTATTAGCATAAACTTACCCAAATGCGCTCTTGCATATTTAAGGCATTCAAAGTAATAATATTTCACAGCATTAATACAGTTATGTACTAGACTGGACAATGGTAAGCAGAGCCAGTACTTATATCAACAATGGCCTTATCTGTGTGAAGTTTGTATGTTCTCCCTGTGTTTGCGTGGGTTTCCTCCGGGTGCTGTGGTTTCCTCCCACACTCCAAAAAACATACTGTTAGGTTAATTGGCTGCTATCAAAATTGACCCTAGTCTCTCCCTCTCTGTCTGTGTGTGAGTGTGTGTCTATATTAGGGAATTTAGACTGTAAGCTCCAATAGGGTAGGGACTGATGTGAATGGGTTCTCTGTACAGCGCTGCGCTATTAGTGACACTATATAAATAAATGATAATGAGGATGATGATGATATGTGTTTACTATGCCTATACAAATAGCCAGCTTTCACACTTGATTGGCAGATTAATGCATCATTATTGCTAAGTTTGATAACAGTTGTCTAATACAATGACACTGGTAGAGAAAACCACTATAGACATTCACATAAGCAGCTCTCATCATCATCATTTATGGCATAAGACTTCTTTAATTATACTAAGTTTTTGAGCAGGTCTGCATTATACTTAATTATATAAGGGAGATGTACTTTTAGTAAAAAGTAGCTCTCCAATTTCAAAAGTACATCAACGTAGTATTAATACTTAGATTTAAAGATTTTCTGGGATAAATGAAATACATTCCCAGCAGCCATCTCCCTTTGCCTCTATCTTATTGCATATTTTGTCCTAATGTGCTTTCATATTTACATGTCACCATGTTTCCATTGACTAGTACCTTAAAGTCAGATGTCTGTCAAGCAAACTGACCAGTGACAGAATTGCTTTGTGAGGTTTACATCTTTATGACATCAAATGCTTCACATGAAAAATGCAGTTCATTGTCAAAAATCAGCTATATTAGGAGAGTGAGAATTGTGTTTTAGCATCAATTACACACTAAATATGCTGTCATTGTGTATGTTTAATGGATGTCTTTCAGTTTTAAAGATAGACAGACGGATAGATAGATAGAAAGATAGAAAGATAGAAAGATAGAAAGATAGATAGATAGAAAGATAGATAGATAGAAAGATAGATAGATAGATAGATAGATAGATAGATAGATAGATAGACAGACAGACTGATTTCAACTGGAAGCAGTGCTTACATATTGCTTAATTTTTGGTGGTTATTAAATAGTATGGGTAGGCAAGAAAAGTGCATATATCTTTTATTAGCATAAACTTACCCAAATGCGCTCTTGCATATTTAAGGCATTCAAAGTAATAATATTTCACAGCATTAATACAGTTATGTACTAGACTGGACAATGGTAAGCAGAGCCAGTACTTATATCAACAATGGCCTTATCTGTGTGAAGTTTGTATGTTCTCCCTGTGTTTGCGTGGGTTTCCTCCGGGTGCTGTGGTTTCCTCCCACACTCCAAAAAACATACTGTTAGGTTAATTGGCTGCTATCAAAATTGACCCTAGTCTCTCCCTCTCTGTCTGTGTGTGAGTGTGTGTCTATATTAGGGAATTTAGACTGTAAGCTCCAATAGGGTAGGGACTGATGTGAATGGGTTCTCTGTACAGCGCTGCGCTATTAGTGACACTATATAAATAAATGATAATGAGGATGATGATGATATGTGTTTACTATGCCTATACACATAGCCAGCTTTCACACTTGATTGGCAGATTAATGCATCATTATTGCTAAGTTTGATAACAGTTGTCTAATACAGTGACACTGGTAGAGAAAACCACTATAGACATTCACATAAGCAGCTCTCATCATCATCATTTATGGCATAAGACTTCTTTAATTATACTAAGTTTTTGAGCAGGTCTGCATTATACTTAATTATATAAGGGAGATGTACTTTTAGTAAAAAGTAGCTCTCCAATTTCAAAAGTACATCAACGTAGTATTAATACTTAGATTTAAAGATTTTCTGGGATAAATGAAATACATTCCCAGCAGCCATCTCCCTTTGCCTCTATCTTATTGCATATTTTGTCCTAATGTGCTTTCATATTTACATGTCACCATGTTTCCATTGGCTAGTACCTTAAAGTCAGATGTCTGTCAAGCAAACTGACCAGTGACAGAATTGCTTTGTGAGGTTTACATCTTTATGACATCAAATGCTTCACATGAAAAATGCAGTTCATTGTCAAAAATCAGCTATATTAGGAGAGTGAGAATTGTGTTTTAGCATCAATTACACACTAAATATGCTGTCATTGTGTATGTTTAATGGATGTCTTTCAGTTTTAAAGATAGACAGACGGATAGATAGATAGAAAGATAGATAGATAGAAAGATAGATAGATAGAAAGATAGATAGATAGATAGACAGACAGACAGACTGATTTCAACTGGAAGCAGTGCTTACATATTGCTTAATTTTTGGTGGTTATTAAATAGTATGGGTAGGCAAGAAAAGTGCATATATCTTTTATTAGCATAAACTTACCCAAATGCGCTCTTGCATATTTAAGGCATTCAAAGTAATAATATTTCACAGCATTAATACAGTTATGTACTAGACTGGACAATGGTAAGCAGAGCCAGTACTTATATCAACAATGGCCTTATCTGTGTGAAGTTTGTATGTTCTCCCTGTGTTTGCGTGGGTTTCCTCCCACACTCCAAAAAACATACTGTTAGGTTAATTGGCTGCTATCAAAATTGACCCTAGTCTCTCCCTCTCTGTCTGTGTGTGAGTGTGTGTCTATATTAGGGAATTTAGACTGTAAGCTCCAATAGGGTAGGGACTGATGTGAATGGGTTCTCTGTACAGCGCTGCGCTATTAGTGACACTATATAAATAAATGATAATGAGGATGATCAGGGCCGGACTGGCCATCTGGCACTTCTGGCAAATGCCAGAAGGGCCGATGGCTATATGGGCCGGCCCGACTCCCCCTGTCTTCTTGGTGGCTGGGTTCAGGAACCAGCCACCTCTGCTGCGCGCTCCCCATCTCCCTCCCCCGTTATGCTGTGCAGCCAGTTACACTGGTGAGTTTACTTTTTTTTTTAATTTGTTTTTTCTTTTACTGAAGAGGAGGGGGGTCGCGATTTTCGGGGGGGAGGGGGTCGCGGGGGTGCCGCGATTTTCGGGGGGGAGGGGGGGTCGCGGGGGTGCCGCGATTTTCGGGGGGGTGCCCGCGATTTTAGGGGGGGTCGCGTGGTGCCGCGATTTTAGGGGGAGTCGCGGGGGTGCCGCGATTTTCGGGGGGGGGGGGGGGTCGCGGGGGTGCCGCGATTTTCGGGGGGGGGGGGTGTCCGCGATTTACTGGGGGGGGGGGGGTCGCGGGGGTGAGAGCCAGGGGGTGCTGGGAGAGGGGGTGAGAGAGCCGAAAGGGGTGCAGGGAGAGGGGGTGAGAGCCAGGGCATACTGGGAGAGGGGGTGAGAGCCGAAGGGGGTGCTGGGAGAGGGGGTGAGAGAGCCGAAGGGGGTGCTGGGAGAGGGGGTGAGAGAGCCGAAGGGGGTGCTGGGAGAGGGGGTGAGAGAGCCGAAGGGGGTGCTGGGAGAGGGGGTGAGAGCCAGGGCATGCTGGGAGAGGGGGTGAGAGAGCCGAAGGGGGTGCTGGGAAAGGAGGTGAAAGCCGAAGGGGGTGCTGGGAAAGGGGGAGAGAGAGCTGAAGGGGGTTCTGAGAAAGGGGGAGAGAGAGCTGAAGGGGGTGCTGGGAGAGGGGGTGAGAGAGCTGAAGGGGGTGCTGGGAGAGGGGGTGAGAGAGCTGAAGGGGGTGCTGGGAGAGGGGGTGAGAGAGCTGAAGGGGGTGCTGGGAGAGGGGGTGAGAGCCAGGGGGTGCTGGGAAAGGGGGTGAGAGAGCCGAAGGGGGTGAGAGAGCCAAAGGGGAAGAGGTGCTGTGAGAGGGGTGAGAGAGCCAGGGGGTGCTAGGAGAAGGGGTGAGAGAGCCAGGGGGTGCTGGGAGAGGGGGTGAGAGAGCCAAAGGGGAAGGGGGTTCTGGGAGAGGGGGTGAGAGAGCCAGGGGGTGCTGGGAGAGGGGGTGAGAGAGCCAAAGGGGAAGGGGGTTCTGGGAGAGGGGGTGAGAGAGCCAAAGGGGAAGGGGGTGCTGGGAGAGGGGGTGAGAGAGCCAAAGGAGAAGGGGGTGCTGGGAGAGGGGGTGAGAGAGCCAAAGGGGAAGGGGGTTCTGGGAGAGGGGGTGAGAGAGCCAGGGTGGTAGGGAGTGCAGGAAGAGGAGTGAGAGAGCCGGGGGGTAGAGGGTGCAGGAAGACGTGTGAGAGAGCCAGGGGAGTAAGTGGTACAGGAAGATTTGTTAGAGACAGCGGAGAAGGTGGTGCAGGGGCATAGGTAAAAGAAAGTGTAAAGGGAGAGACATCTTAAGAATGGGAATGTCAGGGATGCAGCCATCATAAAACACAAGTAGTAATGAAGAATGGAAATGCACAGAGGGGACAATAAAAAATCAAGCCTTCATACTCCATTCACTTATATTTTCTATACCCCCACTCCTAAATTTCTGCTTCGACCACTGCCCTCTATTCCTGCTCCCCACTGCCTGTGTGAGCTGACAGCTGCTGATCCCTCCTCGCCCAGCGTGCCCAGTAGGAGAACAGAACACAGGATGCCATAATCAGGTAAGTTCATATATTTGCTCGTGTGGAATATGTTTTTAACCATCCTTTCTTGAACTGGGAACACTACAGCGTATCCAATAATGTTTAACACTATGTATTGCTCATTATTGCGCTGTAATGTTTTTTGCATATTTATCTGTACAGAGATTTTTAATTAAGAGGAAAAAACATTGCTTGTCATAAATTTTATCTGTAATTATGTCAATATATCTATTTTTGTTTGCATTGTAAATGATGTATTAAGCTGCTCTTGGGACTCACACTCAGAATCTGATATGCTGTACCAATTTTTATTTGTGAATGAGTTTTTGTCTGAGCTTTACTAATGATTTGGGGGCACTACTATGGCATAATGTTATTTGGGGTCACTATTGTGGCATAATATGATTTGGAGGCACTGTTGTGACATAATATGATTTGTGGGCACTACTGTATGGTATATGTTTTGGGGGCACTACTATGCCATAATATGATTTGTGGGCACTTCTGCATGACCAAATATGAATTGAGGGTAATACTATGTGGCATAATATGACCTTGGGGCACTACGATGTGGCATAATATGAACTGGGCACACTACGGTGTGGCATCATATGAACTTCTGCCAAAGGCAAGTTTTTCATTGTTGAATATGATGGGAGCCCAAAGAAGTTGCTGTATCAGGGCCCAAAATTCCTCTTGTCAGCCCTGCCTGTGAGTCAAGGGGGTAGACGTCTCCAGGTAAATAATCTAAATGTTTCCTATCTAATCAAACTGATGGATCATGATGGGTCACATCCAATTATTTCTCACCCACCTCCTCTATCCCCCTTAATTTATATACTGTGTTATTTAAAATGAATAGAAAAGACGCATATCCAATTACTGTAGTAAAACAAAAATATTTTTCTCTGACATTTTGCTGTAGATGGAAATACTTTTAATGCGGCCGTGTGGGTTCAACTGATCATTCAATAGTTATGTTTTTTTTAGATATATGTTAGTTTTATTTCATGTGGAATGATTCATGAAAATTCTGCCATTACTATTTCATTGAGGGAAAAGGGTACCTGTTACCTATATGTGTGTGTAAGTACTCTGTTCGTAGTTGCTATTTTGTGGGAGATTTGAAAAAAGCAAAACATTGTTTCCTACAGTGGCGTCTGTATAATTGGTGGTATTGCTGTAGTATGGGGTGGCGTGCTGGTGGCAATGTTGTAGTGTGTTTGGTGCTTAGTATTGCTAATAAGTAGGAGAGGGTATTGTTATAATGTGGGTGGTGACGCTGGACGCTGTAATGTGGGGGGTGATGCCGGTTGCTGTAATGTGGGGGGTGATGCTGGACGCTGTAATGTGGGGGGTGATGCTGGACTCTGTAATGTGGGGGGTGATGCTGGACGCTGTAATGTGGGGAGTGATGCTGGACGCTGTAATGTGGGGGGTGATGCTGGACGCTGTAATGTGGGGAGTGATGCTGTAATGTGGGGGGTGATGCCGGTTGCTATAATGTGGGGGTGATTGATGTAGTATGAGTGTGTGTGGGGGGTTATTTATTGCTGTAATTTGGGTACTAATAATGTATTGTCATGGTATTTATTGATGTAATTGGGGTGCTAATAATGTAATGTTGAGGGTCATTAGGAGAAATAAATACCCCCTCCCCCCCCACACACACTCATACTACATCATGTTGTACTGCGCCAGCATCAGTGTGCAACAATATAGTGCATGGAGTCCACGTGGGCCTGTGTGCTTTAAATGCCAGGGCTGATTTTTAGTCCCAGTCCGGCCCTGAGGATGATGATGATATGTGTTTACTATGCCTATACACATAGCCAGCTTTCACACTTGATTGGCAGATTAATGCATCATTATTGCTAAGTTTGATAACAGTTGTCTAATACAGTGACACTGGTAGAGAAAACCACTATAGACATTCACATAAGCAGCTCTCATCATCATCATTTATGGCATAAGACTTCTTTAATTATACTAAGTTTTTGAGCAGGTCTGCATTATACTTAATTATATAAGGGAGATGTACTTTTAGTAAAAAGTAGCTCTCCAATTTCAAAAGTACATCAACGTAGTATTAATACTTAGATTTAAAGATTTTCTGGGATAAATGAAATACATTCCCAGCAGCCATCTCCCTTTGCCTCTATCTTATTGCATATTTTGTCCTAATGTGCTTTCATATTTACATGTCACCATGTTTCCATTGGCTAGTACCTTAAAGTCAGATGTCTGTCAAGCAAACTGACCAGTGACAGAATTGCTTTGTGAGGTTTACATCTTTATGACATCAAATGCTTCACATGAAAAATGCAGTTCATTGTCAAAAATCAGCTATATTAGGAGAGTGAGAATTGTGTTTTAGCATCAATTACACACTAAATATGCTGTCATTGTGTATGTTTAATGGATGTCTTTCAGTTTTAAAGATAGACAGACGGATAGATAGATAGAAAGATAGAAAGATAGATAGATAGAAAGATAGATAGATAGATAGACAGACAGACAGACAGACTGATTTCAACTGGAAGCAGTGCTTACATATTGCTTAATTTTTGGTGGTTATTAAATAGTATGGGTAGGCAAGAAAAGTGCATATATCTTTTATTAGCATAAACTTACCCAAATGCGCTCTTGCATATTTAAGGCATTCAAAGTAATAATATTTCACAGCATTAATACAGTTATGTACTAGACTGGACAATGGTAAGCAGAGCCAGTACTTATATCAACAATGGCCTTATCTGTGTGAAGTTTGTATGTTCTCCCTGTGTTTGCGTGGGTTTCCTCCCACACTCCAAAAAACATACTGTTAGGTTAATTGGCTGCTATCAAAATTGACCCTAGTCTCTCCCTCTCTGTCTGTGTGTGAGTGTGTGTCTATATTAGGGAATTTAGACTGTAAGCTCCAATAGGGTAGGAACTGATGTGAATGGGTTCTCTGTACAGCGCTGCGCTATTAGTGACACTATATAAATAAATGATAATGAGGATGATCAGGGCCGGACTGGCCATCTGGCACTTCTGGCAAATGCCAGAAGGGCCGATGGCTATATGGGCCGGCCCGACTCCCCCTGTCTTCTTGGTGGCTGGGTTCAGGAACCAGCCACCTCTGCTGCGCGCTCCCCAGCTCCCTCCCCCGTTATGCTGTGCAGCCAGTTACACTGGTGAGTTTACTTTTTTTTTTAATTTGTTTTTTCTTTTACTGAAGAGGAGGGGGGTCGCGATTTTCGGGGGGGAGGGGGTCGCGGGGGTGCCGCGATTTTCGGGGGGGAGGGGGGGTCGCGGGGGTGCCGCGATTTTCGGGGGGTGCCCGCGATTTTAGGGGGGGTCGCGTGGTGCCGCGATTTTAGGGGGAGTCGCGGGGGTGCCGCGATTTTCGGGGGGGGGGGGGTCGCGGGGGTGCCGCGATTTTCGGGGGGGGGGGTGTCCGCGATTTACTGGGGGGGGGGGGTCGCGGGGGTGAGAGCCAGGGGGTGCTGGGAGAGGGGGTGAGAGAGCCGAAAGGGGTGCAGGGAGAGGGGGTGAGAGCCAGGGCATACTGGGAGAGGGGGTGAGAGCCGAAGGGGGTGCTGGGAGAGGGGGTGAGAGAGCCGAAGGGGGTGCTGGGAGAGGGGGTGAGAGAGCCGAAGGGGGTGCTGGGAGAGGGGGTGAGAGAGCCGAAGGGGGTGCTGGGAGAGGGGGTGAGAGCCAGGGCATGCTGGGAGAGGGGGTGAGAGAGCCGAAGGGGGTGCTGGGAAAGGAGGTGAAAGCCGAAGGGGGTGCTGGGAAAGGGGGAGAGAGAGCTGAAGGGGGTTCTGAGAAAGGGGGAGAGAGAGCTGAAGGGGGTGCTGGGAGAGGGGGTGAGAGAGCTGAAGGGGGTGCTGGGAGAGGGGGTGAGAGAGCTGAAGGGGGTGCTGGGAGAGGGGGTGAGAGAGCTGAAGGGGGTGCTGGGAGAGGGGGTGAGAGCCAGGGGGTGCTGGGAAAGGGGGTGAGAGAGCCGAAGGGGGTGAGAGAGCCAAAGGGGAAGAGGTGCTGTGAGAGGGGTGAGAGAGCCAGGGGGTGCTAGGAGAAGGGGTGAGAGAGCCAGGGGGTGCTGGGAGAGGGGGTGAGAGAGCCAAAGGGGAAGGGGGTTCTGGGAGAGGGGGTGAGAGAGCCAGGGGGTGCTGGGAGAGGGGGTGAGAGAGCCAAAGGGGAAGGGGGTTCTGGGAGAGGGGGTGAGAGAGCCAAAGGGGAAGGGGGTGCTGGGAGAGGGGGTGAGAGAGCCAAAGGAGAAGGGGGTGTTGGGAGAGGGGGTGAGAGAGCCAAAGGGGAAGGGGGTTCTGGGAGAGGGGGTGAGAGAGCCAGGGTGGTAGGGAGTGCAGGAAGAGGAGTGAGAGAGCCGGGGGGTAGAGGGTGCAGGAAGACGTGTGAGAGAGCCAGGGGAGTAAGTGGTACAGGAAGATTTGTTAGAGACAGCGGAGAAGGTGGTGCAGGGGCATAGGTAAAAGAAAGTGTAAAGGGAGAGACATCTTAAGAATGGGAATGTCAGGGATGCAGCCATCATAAAACACAAGTAGTAATGAAGAATGGAAATGCACAGAGGGGACAATAAAAAATCAAGCCTTCATACTCCATTCACTTATATTTTCTATACCCCCACTCCTAAATTTCTGCTTCGACCACTGCCCTCTATTCCTGCTCCCCACTGCCTGTGTGAGCTGACAGCTGCTGATCCCTCCTCGCCCAGCGTGCCCAGTAGGAGAACAGAACACAGGATGCCATAATCAGGTAAGTTCATATATTTGCTCGTGTGGAATATGTTTTTAACCATCCTTTCTTGAACTGGGAACACTACAGCGTATCCAATAATGTTTAACACTATGTATTGCTCATTATTGCGCTGTAATGTTTTTTGCATATTTATCTGTACAGAGATTTTTAATTAAGAGGAAAAAACATTGCTTGTCATAAATTTTATCTGTAATTATGTCAATATATCTATTTTTGTTTGCATTGTAAATGATGTATTAAGCTGCTCTTGGGACTCACACTCAGAATCTGATATGCTGTACCAATTTTTATTTGTGAATGAGTTTTTGTCTGAGCTTTACTAATGATTTGGGGGCACTACTATGGCATAATGTTATTTGGGGTCACTATTGTGGCATAATATGATTTGGAGGCACTGTTGTGACATAATATGATTTGTGGGCACTACTGTATGGTATATGTTTTGGGGGCACTACTATGCCATAATATGATTTGTGGGCACTTCTGCATGACCAAATATGAATTGAGGGTAATACTATGTGGCATAATATGACCTTGGGGCACTACGATGTGGCATAATATGAACTGGGCACACTACGGTGTGGCATCATATGAACTTCTGCCAAAGGCAAGTTTTTCATTGTTGAATATGATGGGAGCCCAAAGAAGTTGCTGTATCAGGGCCCAAAATTCCTCTTGTCAGCCCTGCCTGTGAGTCAAGGGGGTAGACGTCTCCAGGTAAATAATCTAAATGTTTCCTATCTAATCAAACTGATGGATCATGATGGGTCACATCCAATTATTTCTCACCCACCTCCTCTATCCCCCTTAATTTATATACTGTGTTATTTAAAATGAATAGAAAAGACGCATATCCAATTACTGTAGTAAAACAAAAATATTTTTCTCTGACATTTTGCTGTAGATGGAAATACTTTTAATGCGGCCGTGTGGGTTCAACTGATCATTCAATAGTTATGTTTTTTTTAGATATATGTTAGTTTTATTTCATGTGGAATGATTCATGAAAATTCTGCCATTACTATTTCATTGAGGGAAAAGGGTACCTGTTACCTATATGTGTGTGTAAGTACTCTGTTCGTAGTTGCTATTTTGTGGGAGATTTGAAAAAAGCAAAACATTGTTTCCTACAGTGGCGTCTGTATAATTGGTGGTATTGCTGTAGTATGGGGTGGCGTGCTGGTGGCAATGTTGTAGTGTGTTTGGTGCTTAGTATTGCTAATAAGTAGGAGAGGGTATTGTTATAATGTGGGTGGTGACGCTGGACGCTGTAATGTGGGGGGTGATGCCGGTTGCTGTAATGTGGGGGGTGATGCCGGACGCTGTAATGTGGGGGGTGATGCTGGACTCTGTAATGTGGGGGGTGATGCTGGACGCTGTAATGTGGGGAGTGATGCTGGACGCTGTAATGTGGGGGGTGATGCTGGACGCTGTAATGTGGGGAGTGATGCTGTAATGTGGGGGGTGATGCCGGTTGCTATAATGTGGGGGTGATTGATGTAGTATGAGTGTGTGTGGGGGGTTATTTATTGCTGTAATTTGGGTACTAATAATGTATTGTCATGGTATTTATTGATGTAATTGGGGTGCTAATAATGTAATGTTGAGGGTCATTAGGAGAAATAAATACCCCCTCCCCCCCCACACACACTCATACTACATCATGTTGTACTGCGCCAGCATCAGTGTGCAACAATATAGTGCATGGAGTCCACGTGGGCCTGTGTGCTTTAAATGCCAGGGCTGATTTTTAGTCCCAGTCCGGCCCTGAGGATGATGATGATATGTGTTTACTATGCCTATACACATAGCCAGCTTTCACACTTGATTGGCAGATTAATGCATCATTATTGCTAAGTTTGATAACAGTTGTCTAATACAGTGACACTGGTAGAGAAAACCACTATAGACATTCACATAAGCAGCTCTCATCATCATCATTTATGGCATAAGACTTCTTTAATTATACTAAGTTTTTGAGCAGGTCTGCATTATACTTAATTATATAAGGGAGATGTACTTTTAGTAAAAAGTAGCTCTCCAATTTCAAAAGTACATCAACGTAGTATTAATACTTAGATTTAAAGATTTTCTGGGATAAATGAAATACATTCCCAGCAGCCATCTCCCTTTGCCTCTATCTTATTGCATATTTTGTCCTAATGTGCTTTCATATTTACATGTCACCATGTTTCCATTGGCTAGTACCTTAAAGTCAGATGTCTGTCAAGCAAACTGACCAGTGACAGAATTGCTTTGTGAGGTTTACATCTTTATGACATCAAATGCTTCACATGAAAAATGCAGTTCATTGTCAAAAATCAGCTATATTAGGAGAGTGAGAATTGTGTTTTAGCATCAATTACACACTAAATATGCTGTCATTGTGTATGTTTAATGGATGTCTTTCAGTTTTAAAGATAGACAGACGGATAGATAGATAGAAAGATAGAAAGATAGATAGATAGATAGACAGACAGACAGACTGATTTCAACTGGAAGCAGTGCTTACATATTGCTTAATTTTTGGTGGTTATTAAATAGTATGGGTAGGCAAGAAAAGTGCATATATCTTTTATTAGCATAAACTTACCCAAATGCGCTCTTGCATATTTAAGGCATTCAAAGTAATAATATTTCACAGCATTAATACAGTTATGTACTAGACTGGACAATGGTAAGCAGAGCCAGTACTTATATCAACAATGGCCTTATCTGTGTGAAGTTTGTATGTTCTCCCTGTGTTTGCGTGGGTTTCCTCCGGGTGCTGTGGTTTCCTCCCACACTCCAAAAAACATACTGTTAGGTTAATTGGCTGCTATCAAAATTGACCCTAGTCTCTCCCTCTCTGTCTGTGTGTGAGTGTGTGTCTATATTAGGGAATTTAGACTGTAAGCTCCAATAGGGTAGGGACTGATGTGAATGGGTTCTCTGTACAGCGCTGCGCTATTAGTGACACTATATAAATAAATGATAATGAGGATGATGATGATATGTGTTTACTATGCCTATACACATAGCCAGCTTTCACACTTGATTGGCAGATTAATGCATCATTATTACTAAGTTTGATAACAGTTGTCTAATACAGTGACACTGGTAGAGAAAACCACTATAGACATTCACATAAGCAGCTCTCATCATCATCATTTATGGCATAAGACTTCTTTAATTATACTAAGTTTTTGAGCAGGTCTGCATTATACTTAATTATATAAGGGAGATGTACTTTTAGTAAAAAGTAGCTCTCCAATTTCAAAAGTACATCAACGTAGTATTAATACTTAGATTTAAAGATTTTCTGGGATAAATGAAATACATTCCCAGCAGCCATCTCCCTTTGCCTCTATCTTATTGCATATTTTGTCCTAATGTGCTTTCATATTTACATGTCACCATGTTTCCATTGGCTAGTACCTTAAAGTCAGATGTCTGTCAAGCAAACTGACCAGTGACAGAATTGCTTTGTGAGGTTTACATCTTTATGACATCAAATGCTTCACATGAAAAATGCAGTTCATTGTCAAAAATCAGCTATATTAGGAGAGTGAGAATTGTGTTTTAGCATCAATTACACACTAAATATGCTGTCATTGTGTATGTTTAATGGATGTCTTTCAGTTTTAAAGATAGACAGACGGATAGATAGATAGAAAGATAGAAAGATAGATAGATAGAAAGATAGATAGATAGACAGACAGACAGACAGACTGATTTCAACTGGAAGCAGTGCTTACATATTGCTTAATTTTTGGTGGTTATTAAATAGTATGGGTAGGCAAGAAAAGTGCATATATCTTTTATTAGCATAAACTTACCCAAATGCGCTCTTGCATATTTAAGGCATTCAAAGTAATAATATTTCACAGCATTAATACAGTTATGTACTAGACTGGACAATGGTAAGCAGAGCCAGTACTTATATCAACAATGGCCTTATCTGTGTGAAGTTTGTATGTTCTCCCTGTGTTTGCGTGGGTTTCCTCCCACACTCCAAAAAACATACTGTTAGGTTAATTGGCTGCTATCAAAATTGACCCTAGTCTCTCCCTCTCTGTCTGTGTGTGAGTGTGTGTCTATATTAGGGAATTTAGACTGTAAGCTCCAATAGGGTAGGGACTGATGTGAATGGGTTCTCTGTACAGCGCTGCGCTATTAGTGACACTATATAAATAAATGATAATGAGGATGATCAGGGCCGGACTGGCCATCTGGCACTTCTGGCAAATGCCAGAAGGGCCGATGGCTATATGGGCCGGCCCGACTCCCCCTGTCTTCTTGGTGGCTGGGTTCAGGAACCAGCCACCTCTGCTGCGCGCTCCCCAGCTCCCTCCCCCGTTATGCTGTGCAGCCAGTTACACTGGTGAGTTTACTTTTTTTTTTAATTTGTTTTTTCTTTTACTGAAGAGGAGGGGGGTCGCGATTTTCGGGGGGGAGGGGGTCGCGGGGGTGCCGCGATTTTCGGGGGGGAGGGGGGGTCGCGGGGGTGCCGCGATTTTCGGGGGGGTGCCCGCGATTTTAGGGGGGGTCGCGTGGTGCCGCGATTTTAGGGGGAGTCGCGGGGGTGCCGCGATTTTCGGGGGGGGGGGGGTCGCGGGGGTGCCGCGATTTTCGGGGGGGGGTGTCCGCGATTTACTGGGGGGGGGGGTCGCGGGGGGTGAGAGCCAGGGGGTGCTGGGAGAGGGGGTGAGAGAGCCGAAAGGGGTGCAGGGAGAGGGGGTGAGAGCCAGGGCATACTGGGAGAGGGGGTGAGAGCCGAAGGGGGTGCTGGGAGAGGGGGTGAGAGAGCCGAAGGGGGTGCTGGGAGAGGGGGTGAGAGAGCCGAAGGGGGTGCTGGGAGAGGGGGTGAGAGAGCCGAAGGGGGTGCTGGGAGAGGGGGTGAGAGCCAGGGCATGCTGGGAGAGGGGGTGAGAGAGCCGAAGGGGGTGCTGGGAAAGGAGGTGAAAGCCGAAGGGGGTGCTGGGAAAGGGGGAGAGAGAGCTGAAGGGGGTTCTGAGAAAGGGGGAGAGAGAGCTGAAGGGGGTGCTGGGAGAGGGGGTGAGAGAGCTGAAGGGGGTGCTGGGAGAGGGGGTGAGAGAGCTGAAGGGGGTGCTGGGAGAGGGGGTGAGAGAGCTGAAGGGGGTGCTGGGAGAGGGGGTGAGAGCCAGGGGGTGCTGGGAAAGGGGGTGAGAGAGCCGAAGGGGGTGAGAGAGCCAAAGGGGAAGAGGTGCTGTGAGAGGGGTGAGAGAGCCAGGGGGTGCTAGGAGAAGGGGTGAGAGAGCCAGGGGGTGCTGGGAGAGGGGGTGAGAGAGCCAAAGGGGAAGGGGGTTCTGGGAGAGGGGGTGAGAGAGCCAGGGGGTGCTGGGAGAGGGGGTGAGAGAGCCAAAGGGGAAGGGGGTTCTGGGAGAGGGGGTGAGAGAGCCAAAGGGGAAGAGGTGCTGTGAGAGGGGTGAGAGAGCCAGGGGGTGCTAGGAGAAGGGGTGAGAGAGCCAGGGGGTGCTGGGAGAGGGGGTGAGAGAGCCAAAGGGGAAGGGGGTTCTGGGAGAGGGGGTGAGAGAGCCAGGGGGTGCTGGGAGAGGGGGTGAGAGAGCCAAAGGGGAAGGGGGTTCTGGGAGAGGGGGTGAGAGAGCCAAAGGGGAAGGGGGTGCTGGGAGAGGGGGTGAGAGAGCCAAAGGAGAAGGGGGTGCTGGGAGAGGGGGTGAGAGAGCCAAAGGGGAAGGGGGTTCTGGGAGAGGGGGTGAGAGAGCCAGGGTGGTAGGGAGTGCAGGAAGAGGAGTGAGAGAGCCGGGGGGTAGAGGGTGCAGGAAGACGTGTGAGAGAGCCAGGGGAGTAAGTGGTACAGGAAGATTTGTTAGAGACAGCGGAGAAGGTGGTGCAGGGGCATAGGTAAAAGAAAGTGTAAAGGGAGAGACATCTTAAGAATGGGAATGTCAGGGATGCAGCCATCATAAAACACAAGTAGTAATGAAGAATGGAAATGCACAGAGGGGACAATAAAAAATCAAGCCTTCATACTCCATTCACTTATATTTTCTATACCCCCACTCCTAAATTTCTGCTTCGACCACTGCCCTCTATTCCTGCTCCCCACTGCCTGTGTGAGCTGACAGCTGCTGATCCCTCCTCGCCCAGCGTGCCCAGTAGGAGAACAGAACACAGGATGCCATAATCAGGTAAGTTCATATATTTGCTCGTGTGGAATATGTTTTTAACCATCCTTTCTTGAACTGGGAACACTACAGCGTATCCAATAATGTTTAACACTATGTATTGCTCATTATTGCGCTGTAATGTTTTTTGCATATTTATCTGTACAGAGATTTTTAATTAAGAGGAAAAAACATTGCTTGTCATAAATTTTATCTGTAATTATGTCAATATATCTATTTTTGTTTGCATTGTAAATGATGTATTAAGCTGCTCTTGGGACTCACACTCAGAATCTGATATGCTGTACCAATTTTTATTTGTGAATGAGTTTTTGTCTGAGCTTTACTAATGATTTGGGGGCACTACTATGGCATAATGTTATTTGGGGTCACTATTGTGGCATAATATGATTTGGAGGCACTGTTGTGACATAATATGATTTGTGGGCACTACTGTATGGTATATGTTTTGGGGGCACTACTATGCCATAATATGATTTGTGGGCACTTCTGCATGACCAAATATGAATTGAGGGTAATACTATGTGGCATAATATGACCTTGGGGCACTACGATGTGGCATAATATGAACTGGGCACACTACGGTGTGGCATCATATGAACTTCTGCCAAAGGCAAGTTTTTCATTGTTGAATATGATGGGAGCCCAAAGAAGTTGCTGTATCAGGGCCCAAAATTCCTCTTGTCAGCCCTGCCTGTGAGTCAAGGGGGTAGACGTCTCCAGGTAAATAATCTAAATGTTTCCTATCTAATCAAACTGATGGATCATGATGGGTCACATCCAATTATTTCTCACCCACCTCCTCTATCCCCCTTAATTTATATACTGTGTTATTTAAAATGAATAGAAAAGACGCATATCCAATTACTGTAGTAAAACAAAAATATTTTTCTCTGACATTTTGCTGTAGATGGAAATACTTTTAATGCGGCCGTGTGGGTTCAACTGATCATTCAATAGTTATGTTTTTTTTAGATATATGTTAGTTTTATTTCATGTGGAATGATTCATGAAAATTCTGCCATTACTATTTCATTGAGGGAAAAGGGTACCTGTTACCTATATGTGTGTGTAAGTACTCTGTTCGTAGTTGCTATTTTGTGGGAGATTTGAAAAAAGCAAAACATTGTTTCCTACAGTGGCGTCTGTATAATTGGTGGTATTGCTGTAGTATGGGGTGGCGTGCTGGTGGCAATGTTGTAGTGTGTTTGGTGCTTAGTATTGCTAATAAGTAGGAGAGGGTATTGTTATAATGTGGGTGGTGACGCTGGACGCTGTAATGTGGGGGGTGATGCCGGTTGCTGTAATGTGGGGGGTGATGCTGGACGCTGTAATGTGGGGGGTGATGCTGGACTCTGTAATGTGGGGGGTGATGCTGGACGCTGTAATGTGGGGAGTGATGCTGGACGCTGTAATGTGGGGGGTGATGCTGGACGCTGTAATGTGGGGAGTGATGCTGTAATGTGGGGGGTGATGCCGGTTGCTATAATGTGGGGGTGATTGATGTAGTATGAGTGTGTGTGGGGGGTTATTTATTGCTGTAATTTGGGTACTAATAATGTATTGTCATGGTATTTATTGATGTAATTGGGGTGCTAATAATGTAATGTTGAGGGTCATTAGGAGAAATAAATACCCCCTCCCCCCCCACACACACTCATACTACATCATGTTGTACTGCGCCAGCATCAGTGTGCAACAATATAGTGCATGGAGTCCACGTGGGCCTGTGTGCTTTAAATGCCAGGGCTGATTTTTAGTCCCAGTCCGGCCCTGAGGATGATGATGATATGTGTTTACTATGCCTATACACATAGCCAGCTTTCACACTTGATTGGCAGATTAATGCATCATTATTGCTAAGTTTGATAACAGTTGTCTAATACAGTGACACTGGTAGAGAAAACCACTATAGACATTCACATAAGCAGCTCTCATCATCATCATTTATGGCATAAGACTTCTTTAATTATACTAAGTTTTTGAGCAGGTCTGCATTATACTTAATTATATAAGGGAGATGTACTTTTAGTAAAAAGTAGCTCTCCAATTTCAAAAGTACATCAACGTAGTATTAATACTTAGATTTAAAGATTTTCTGGGATAAATGAAATACATTCCCAGCAGCCATCTCCCTTTGCCTCTATCTTATTGCATATTTTGTCCTAATGTGCTTTCATATTTACATGTCACCATGTTTCCATTGGCTAGTACCTTAAAGTCAGATGTCTGTCAAGCAAACTGACCAGTGACAGAATTGCTTTGTGAGGTTTACATCTTTATGACATCAAATGCTTCACATGAAAAATGCAGTTCATTGTCAAAAATCAGCTATATTAGGAGAGTGAGAATTGTGTTTTAGCATCAATTACACACTAAATATGCTGTCATTGTGTATGTTTAATGGATGTCTTTCAGTTTTAAAGATAGATAGAAAGATAGATAGATAGATAGATAGATAGACAGACAGACAGACTGATTTCAACTGGAAGCAGTGCTTACATATTGCTTAATTTTTGGTGGTTATTAAATAGTATGGGTAGGCAAGAAAAGTGCATATATCTTTTATTAGCATAAACTTACCCAAATGCGCTCTTGCATATTTAAGGCATTCAAAGTAATAATATTTCACAGCATTAATACAGTTATGTACTAGACTGGACAATGGTAAGCAGAGCCAGTACTTATATCAACAATGGCCTTATCTGTGTGAAGTTTGTATGTTCTCCCTGTGTTTGCGTGGGTTTCCTCCCACACTCCAAAAAACATACTGTTAGGTTAATTGGCTGCTATCAAAATTGACCCTAGTCTCTCCCTCTCTGTCTGTGTGTGAGTGTGTGTCTATATTAGGGAATTTAGACTGTAAGCTCCAATAGGGTAGGGACTGATGTGAATGGGTTCTCTGTACAGCGCTGCGCTATTAGTGACACTATATAAATAAATGATAATAATGAGGATGATGATGATATGTGTTTACTATGCCTATACACATAGCCAGCTTTCACACTTGATTGGCAGATTAATGCATCATTATTGCTAAGTTTGATAACAGTTGTCTAATACAGTGACACTGGTAGAGAAAACCACTATAGACATTCACATAAGCAGCTCTCATCATCATCATTTATGGCATAAGACTTCTTTAATTATACTAAGTTTTTGAGCAGGTCTGCATTATACTTAATTATATAAGGGAGATGTACTTTTAGTAAAAAGTAGCTCTCCAATTTCAAAAGTACATCAACGTAGTATTAATACTTAGATTTAAAGATTTTCTGGGATAAATGAAATACATTCCCAGCAGCCATCTCCCTTTGCCTCTATCTTATTGCATATTTTGTCCTAATGTGCTTTCATATTTACATGTCACCATGATTCCATTGGCTAGTACCTTAAAGTCAGATGTCTGTCAAGCAAACTGACCAGTGACAGAATTGCTTTGTGAGGTTTACATCTTTATGACATCAAATGCTTCACATGAAAAATGCAGTTCATTGTCAAAAATCAGCTATATTAGGAGAGTGAGAATTGTGTTTTAGCATCAATTACACACTAAATATGCTGTCATTGTGTATGTTTAATGGATGTCTTTCAGTTTTAAAGATAGACAGACGGATAGATAAATAGAAAGATAGAAAGATAGATAGATAGAAAGATAGATAGATAGATAGATAGACAGACAGACAGACTGATTTCAACTGGAAGCAGTGCTTACATATTGCTTAATTTTTGGTGGTTATTAAATAGTATGGGTAGGCAAGAAAAGTGCATATATCTTTTATTAGCATAAACTTACCCAAATGCGCTCTTGCATATTTAAGGCATTCAAAGTAATAATATTTCACAGCATTAATACAGTTATGTACTAGACTGGACAATGGTAAGCAGAGCCAGTACTTATATCAACAATGGCCTTATCTGTGTGAAGTTTGTATGTTCTCCCTGTGTTTGCGTGGGTTTCCTCCGGGTGCTCCCGGTTTCCTCCCACACTCCAAAAAACATACTGTTAGGTTAATTGGCTGCTATCAAAATTGACCCTAGTCTCTCCCTCTCTGTCTGTGTGTGAGTGTGTGTCTATATTAGGGAATTTAGACTGTAAGCTCCAATAGGGTAGGGACTGATGTGAATGGGTTCTCTGTACAGCGCTGCGCTATTAGTGACACTATATAAATAAATGATAATGAGGATGATGATGATATGTGTTTACTATGCCTATACACATAGCCAGCTTTCACACTTGATTGGCAGATTAATGCATCATTATTGCTAAGTTTGATAACAGTTGTCTAATACAGTGACACTGGTAGAGAAAACCACTATAGACATTCACATAAGCAGCTCTCATCATCATCATTTATGGCATAAGACTTCTTTAATTATACTAAGTTTTTGAGCAGGTCTGCATTATACTTAATTATATAAGGGAGATGTACTTTTAGTAAAAAGTAGCTCTCCAATTTCAAAAGTACATCAACGTAGTATTAATACTTAGATTTAAAGATTTTCTGGGATAAATGAAATACATTCCCAGCAGCCATCTCCCTTTGCCTCTATCTTATTGCATATTTTGTCCTAATGTGCTTTCATATTTACATGTCACCATGTTTCCATTGGCTAGTACCTTAAAGTCAGATGTCTGTCAAGCAAACTGACCAGTGACAGAATTGCTTTGTGAGGTTTACATCTTTATGACATCAAATGCTTCACATGAAAAATGCAGTTCATTGTCAAAAATCAGCTATATTAGGAGAGTGAGAATTGTGTTTTAGCATCAATTACACACTAAATATGCTGTCATTGTGTATGTTTAATGGATGTCTTTCAGTTTTAAAGATAGACAGACGGATAGATAGATAGAAAGATAGAAAGATAGATAGATAGAAAGATAGATAGATAGATAGATAGATAGATAGACAGACAGACAGACTGATTTCAACTGGAAGCAGTGCTTACATATTGCTTAATTTTTGGTGGTTATTAAATAGTATGGGTAGGCAAGAAAAGTGCATATATCTTTTATTAGCATAAACTTACCCAAATGCGCTCTTGCATATTTAAGGCATTCAAAGTAATAATATTTCACAGCATTAATACAGTTATGTACTAGACTGGACAATGGTAAGCAGAGCCAGTACTTATATCAACAATGGCCTTATCTGTGTGAAGTTTGTATGTTCTCCCTGTGTTTGCGTGGGTTTCCTCCGGGTGCTGTGGTTTCCTCCCACACTCCAAAAAACATACTGTTAGGTTAATTGGCTGCTATCAAAATTGACCCTAGTCTCTCCCTCTCTGTCTGTGTGTGAGTGTGTGTCTATATTAGGGAATTTAGACTGTAAGCTCCAATAGGGTAGGGACTGATGTGAATGGGTTCTCTGTACAGCGCTGCGCTATTAGTGACACTATATAAATAAATGATAATGAGGATGATGATGATATGTGTTTACTATGCCTATACACATAGCCAGCTTTCACACTTGATTGGCAGATTAATGCATCATTATTGCTAAGTTTGATAACAGTTGTCTAATACAGTGACACTGGTAGAGAAAACCACTATAGACATTCACATAAGCAGCTCTCATCATCATCATTTATGGCATAAGACTTCTTTAATTATACTAAGTTTTTGAGCAGGTCTGCATTATACTTAATTATATAAGGGAGATGTACTTTTAGTAAAAAGTAGCTCTCCAATTTCAAAAGTACATCAACGTAGTATTAATACTTAGATTTAAAGATTTTCTGGGATAAATGAAATACATTCCCAGCAGCCATCTCCCTTTGCCTCTATCTTATTGCATATTTTGTCCTAATGTGCTTTCATATTTACATGTCACCATGATTCCATTGGCTAGTACCTTAAAGTCAGATGTCTGTCAAGCAAACTGACCAGTGACAGAATTGCTTTGTGAGGTTTACATCTTTATGACATCAAATGCTTCACATGAAAAATGCAGTTCATTGTCAAAAATCAGCTATATTAGGAGAGTGAGAATTGTGTTTTAGCATCAATTACACACTAAATATGCTGTCATTGTGTATGTTTAATGGATGTCTTTC
>NW_027447132.1:340000-392500 GCF_038048845.1 Mixophyes fleayi | reverse complement strand
CTGCGTAGAGGAGTGGGTCACCACAATATATATTAAAAACCCTGAACTTTTATGATTCGCACCAATAAATGTACCTGGACTGCGTAGAGGAGTGGGTCACCACAATATATTAAAAACCCTGAACTTTTATGAATCGCACCAATAAATGTACCTGGACTGCGTTGAGGAGTGGGTCACCACAATATATATAATAAGAAAACCATCAACTTGTTTGATTCGCACCAATAAATGTACCTGGACTGCGTAGAGGAGTGGGTCACCACAATATATTAAAAACCCTGAACTTTTATGAATCGCACCAATAAATGTACCTGGACTGCGTAGAGGAGTGGGTCACCACAATATATATAATAAGAAAACCATCAACTTGTTTGATTCGCACCAATAAATGTACCTGGACTGCGTAGAGGAGTGGGTCACCACAATATATTAAAAACCCTGAACTTTTATGAATCGCACCAATAAATGTACCTGGACTGCGTAGAGGAGTGGGTCACCACAAGATATATTAAAAACCCTGAACTTTTATGATTCGCACCAATAAATGTACCTGGACTGCGTAGAGGAGTGGGCACTGGGCACCACAATAAAATATATAAAAAACCTTCAACAGATCTGCATTACACTACACATACGGCTGCTCCTCCATCCTCTCCATCATATACATGTTGGAGTTTTAGCGTGTGACAACCTCTTGTTTTTGATAATGTCAGTGCATTTGGAATATTTTTCAATTTGCCCCACACCACTGAATGTACTTTATCTATGATACGCATCTATCTATCTTGACTGCGTAGTGTGGTGGCCCCGGTACACAATTTGGTACCGAGGCCACAATATAATTTAAAAACCCTCCACGTGTCGGAATTCCACCAAACAAGTATCTGGACTGCATAGTGGGGTGGCCCCGGTACCCAATTTGATACCGGGGCCACAATACCTCCTCCAAACATGCTCCAGACAATTCGTCATTGACAGACCCCAGACAGACAGGGTCGTAGTGTTATTGTTTGACTTTGTAAACCCAAAAAAATGTCCCTGTTGCACTTGCACATAGTCGTGCAATGAAGACTGACTTTTTCATTTAAAGGCACGATCTTTAAAGTGTCAGAAAGAGAGAGAAGACACAGGAGAGGAGAGTTGTAGCTGGGGACCTGGGGTGGAAGCTCCCAGGCTCCCCCAGCATTGCCTGGAAGTCTGAGCGTGGTGACTGAGCCAGGGCAAGGAATGTGTGCCCTGGATGATGGGGGAGAACTCCATGCCACTATAGTGAACCCAAGAGAGAGGGGGACACTGCACATGGAAGAGGCCCTGGAGTGAGGGCTGCTACAAGAGGCATGGTAGCTGTAGTGTCAGATCCTGAGGCTGAGAGTACACAGAGTGACGTGTCAGAGCACAGGAGACATTATCCCCGCAGAGGAGGGATGAGCTGCAGTTGAGAGGTCTGCTGTTGAAATAGGACATGCACACTTTAACACACAAATCATTTCAGCGACAGGGCCTACCAAACAACTTTGACTGAAATGATTGGTTTGTTTGGGCCCCCACACCAAAAAAGCTATTCATCTCTCCCTGTACAGACAGACTAAACAGGCTCTACTGAGGCAAGATGTCGTCCTCATCCTCAACCTCTGATTCCTCTCCCCCTACAGTGTGTACTTCCTCCTCATCACACATTATCAATTCGTCCCCGCTGGACTCCACAACCACAGGTCCCTCTGTAGTATCTGGAGGGCAGTGCTGTACTTCATTGAGGAATTGATTATTCATTTTTATAAACATCATTTTTTCAACGTTGTGAGGAAGCAACCTCCTTCGCCGCTCACTGACCAGGTTCCCCGCTGCACTAAAAACTCTTTCCGAGTACACACTGGAGGGGGGACAACTCAGGTAAAATAGAGCCAGTTTGTACAGGGGCTTCCAAACTGCCTTTTTTTCCTGCCAGTAACAATATGGACTGTCTGACATGTCTACTTGGATGGTGTCAGCAAAGTAATCATCCACAATTTTTTCTATTGTCACAGCATCCAATGCAGCGAGAGTAGACATGTCTGCAATGGTTGGCAGGTCCTTCAGTCCGGACCAGATGTTATCAGCATCCCCGCCAGTGCCTCTTTTGGGAAAACTGAGCTTTTTCCTCGCAGCCATAGATGTGGAAGAAAATGAGGGTGGAGCTGTTGGCATGTCACGGTCCTCTTCAGAGGACAATCTCCTGACCAGCAGGTCTTTGCACCGCTGTAGACTTTTGTCCGCCGGAAACAGAGACACAACATACGCTTTAAACCGAGGATCGAGCACGGTGGCCAGAATGTATTCCTCTGACTTTAAAAGAGTGACCACCCTCGGATCCTGGCAAAGCGTATGAAGGGCTACATCCACAAGAGCTACATGCTTGCTGTAATCGCAATGGCTTACCAGCTCCTCCCTCACTTTCTCCAGCTGCTTCTGCAACAGCCTGATCAGGGGAATGACCTGACTCAAGCTGGCAGTGTCGGAACTGACTTCTCGTGTGGCAAGTTCAAATGGCTGCAGAACCTTGCACAACACGGAAATCAGTCTCCACTGCGCTTGACTCAGGCGCATCCCCACTCCTTTGCCTATGTCGTAGGTGGCTGTGTAGGCCTGAATGGCCTTTTGCTGCTCCTCCATCCTCTGCAGCATATAGAGGGTGGAGTTCCAGCGCGTCACAACCTCTTGTTTGAGGTGATGGCAGGGCAGGTTCAAGCTTTTTTGATGTGCCTCTAGTCTGCGGTAGGCACTGGCTGAATGCCGAAAGTGTCCAGCAATTTTGCGGGCCACCGCAAGCATCTCCTGCACACCCCTGTCACTCTTGAGGTAATGCTGCACCACCAAATTAATGGTGTGGGCAAAACATGGGACGTGCTGGAAATTGCCCATATTTAATGCCCGCACAATGTTACTGGCATTGTCTGACACCACAAATCCCCATGAGAGTCTAAGTGGGGTAAGCCACTGGGAGATAATTTCCCTCATTTTCTCTAATATGTTGTCAGCGTTGTGCCTCTTATTAAAGCCTGTAATGCACAATGTTGCCTGCCTTTGCATGAGCAGCCATTTTGTAGATGCTGCTACTGATGCAGCTGTTGCTGTTGCTGCGGAAGGGGATGCATCAACCCAGTGGGCTGTCACAGTCATATAGTCCTTCGTTTGCCCAGAACCACTTGTCCACATGTCCGTGGTTAAGTGGACAGTGGGTACAACCGCATTTTTAAGAGCACTGAGGACACTTGATCGTACTTCTCTGTACATTTTTGGTATCGCCTGCCTAGTGAAGTGGAATCTCGAGGGGATTTGGTACCGGGGACACAATACCTCCATCAACCCTCTAAATCCCACTCCACTGATGGCGGACACCGGGCGCACGTCTAACACCAACATTGCAGTTACAGCCGCAGTTATACGCTTTGCAATAGGGTGACTACTATCGTATTTGGTGGTCATGGCAAACGACTGTTGGACGGTCAATTGTTTGGTGAAAGACTTAGCGGTCTTACGACTTCCCCTCTGGGAAGATGACCGACTAACAGCAGCAACAGCAGCAGTGGCAGTAGTAGGCGTACCGCTGCAGGATTCCTCGGATGAATCCCGTATTGAGGAGGACTCAGTCTGGCTGCTGACTTGGGCTGCAGGACTGAATCTGATGGAGATTGTGGAGGAAGTTGACGAGGAGGGTGTTGCTGGTGTGTATCCAACTGGACCACGGGATTTAGGTGTCCCTGTACCGATGAGGGTCCTAGCCCCAGTTCCTGAACTAACCACTGAACTATGAAGGTTATTCAGGTGACGTATAAGGGAGGATGTTCCTAGGTGGGCAAGATCCTTACCCCTGCTTATTTGAGCTTTACATAAGCTACATATTGCCATACATTGGTTGTCTGGATTTGGATAAAAATAACTCCAGACCGAAGAGGTGCATTTTTTGGTCTTCTGACCAGGCATGACGATGGGCTTTTTCATCCCATGGACATCAGCTGTTTCCCCCCCTGGTGCCTCATTTACAATAACCACATCACCATCCTCATCATCAAGTTCCTCCACAGCGCCAGCTACATCATCAATAGCCTCCTCCCGAGCCACCTCTTCCCGTACAGTGATGGGAAGTACAGTGATGGGAAGGTCAGGCTTGACAACCACCAACACGCTTGGACTCGCCTTGGGGATTTGTGATAATTTCTCTTTAGAAGGCAGAGTTGTTTGCTGTTTTGTTGCTGACAGCATAACTCTCTTCAATTTTTTGTAGGGGGGGGGAGGAGGAGGAGGGCTAAGATCCGTGGGTGAAGCTGAACCACTAGTCATGAACACGGGCCAGGGCCTAAGCCGTTCCTTGCCACTCCGTGTCGTAAATGGCATATTGGCAACTTTACGTTTCTCCTCAGATGATTTTAAGTTTCTCTTTTTGCTACTTTTTCTTAACTTGGGCTTTTTGGATTTTACATGCCCGGTACTACGAGATTGGGCATCGGGCTTGGAAGACGACGTTGATGGCATTTCATCGTCTATGTCATGACTAGTGGCAGCAGCTTCAGCATTAGGAGGAAGTGGGTCTTGATCTTTCCCTACTTTATCCTCCAAATTTTTGGTCTCCATTATATGTAGCACAAGATACTGCAGAATGTGTGAACTTGGTAATATTGCAGTACCAATGGACTTATACTGCTGGATTGGTTTTACAAATTTGGTTATAATTATTATATATATTTTTTTTTTTTTTAATTTTTTATTTTTTTTTACTTTTTTCTTATTTTTAAAAAACTTGGGAATAGTGGGGAAATAACTATGCCCTTAGAAGCACAGAGCACAGGACACAGCACCACTGGACTGAACAGAACACGGCACAGGATCCAGCAGCACTACGGAACTCAGCAGGACAGAGCACAGGACACAGCACCACTGGACTGATACTGCAGAATGTGTAAACTTTGTAATATTGCAGTACCACTGGACTTTTACTGCTGAATGTGTGAACTTGGTAATATTGCAGTACCAATGGGCTTATACTGCAGGATTGGTTTTGCAAATTTGGTGGTAATTAAAAAATATTAAAGTAGTTTTTGGTATTTTTTAAAAAAACTTTTTTTTATTTTTTTAAACACAGGGGAATATTGGGGAAATAACTATGCCCTTAGAAGCACAGAGCACAGGACACAGCACCACTGGACTGAACAGGACACGGCACAGGACCCAGCAGCACTACGGAACTCAGCAGGACAGAGCACAGGACACAGCACCACTGGACTGATATTGCAGAACACAGCACAGCACAGCACAGCACAGCACAGAACTAAACAGCACAGAACTAAACAGCACAGAACTAAACAGCACAGAGGACCACCTAACACACCCTCCCTCTACTCTGATCAATGCCCGAGTGAAGATGGCGGCGACTAGCGGGGAATTTATAGGATCCGAGTATCGCGAGATCCGACAACGGGATTATGAGTCAGAGCCTCAGTTTCACTTTTGAATTTGGCGCCAATACCCGGATCTGTCTCGGATCCGACTCGGATCCGCAACGTTCGGGTGGGCTCGGATTCAGGAAATCCGAGTGCGCTCATCCCTAATTTTGTCCTAATGTGCTTTCATATTTACATGTCACCATGTTTCCATTGGCTAGTACCTTAAAGTCAGATGTCTGTCAAGCAAACTGACCAGTGACAGAATTGCTTTGTGAGGTTTACATCTTTATGACATCAAATGCTTCACATGAAAAATGCAGTTCATTGTCAAAAATCAGCTATATTAGGAGAGTGAGAATTGTGTTTTAGCATCAATTACACACTAAATATGCTGTCATTGTGTATGTTTAATGGATGTCTTTCAGTTTTAAAGATAGACAGACCGATAGATAGATAGATAGAAAGATAGATAGATAGATAGACAGACAGACTGATTTCAACTGGAAGCAGTGCTTACATATTGCTTAATTTTTGGTGGTTATTAAATAGTATGGGTAGGCAAGAAAAGTGCATATATCTTTTATTAGCATAAACTTACCCAAATGCGCTCTTGCATATTTAAGGCATTCAAAGTAATAATATTTCACAGCATTAATACAGTTATGTACTAGACTGGACAATGGTAAGCAGAGCCAGTACTTATATCAACAATGGCCTTATCTGTGTGAAGTTTGTATGTTCTCCCTGTGTTTGCGTGGGTTTCCTCCCACACTCCAAAAAACATACTGTTAGGTTAATTGGCTGCTATCAAAATTGACCCTAGTCTCTCCCTCTCTGTCTGTGTGTGAGTGTGTGTCTATATTAGGGAATTTAGACTGTAAGCTCCAATAGGGTAGGGACTGATGTGAATGGGTTCTCTGTACAGCGCTGCGCTATTAGTGACACTATATAAATAAATTATAATGAGGATGATGATGATATGTGTTTACTATGCCTATACACATAGCCAGCTTTCACACTTGATTGGCAGATTAATGCATCATTATTGCTAAGTTTGATAACAGTTGTCTAATACAGTGACACTGGTAGAGAAAACCACTATAGACATTCACATAAGCAGCTCTCATCATCATCATTTATGGCATAAGACTTCTTTAATTATACTAAGTTTTTGAGCAGGTCTGCATTATACTTAATTATATAAGGGAGATGTACTTTTAGTAAAAAGTAGCTCTCCAATTTCAAAAGTACATCAACGTAGTATTAATACTTAGATTTAAAGATTTCCTGGGATAAATGAAATACATTCCCAGCAGCCATCTCCCTTTGCCTCTATCTTATTGCATATTTTGTCCTAATGTGCTTTCATATTTACATGTCACCATGTTTCCATTGGCTAGTACCTTAAAGTCAGATGTCTGTCAAGCAAACTGACCAGTGACAGAATTGCTTTGTGAGGTTTACATCTTTATGACATCAAATGCTTCACATGAAAAATGCAGTTCATTGTCAAAAATCAGCTATATTAGGAGAGTGAGAATTGTGTTTTAGCATCAATTACACACTAAATATGCTGTCATTGTGTATGTTTAATGGATGTCTTTCAGTTTTAAAGATAGACAGACGGATAGATAGATAGAAAGATAGATAGATAGATAGACAGACAGACAGACTGATTTCAACTGGAAGCAGTGCTTACATATTGCTTAATTTTTGGTGGTTATTAAATAGTATGGGTAGGCAAGAAAAGTGCATATATCTTTTATTAGCATAAACTTACCCAAATGCGCTCTTGCATATTTAAGGCATTCAAAGTAATAATATTTCACAGCATTAATACAGTTATGTACTAGACTGGACAATGGTAAGCAGAGCCAGTACTTATATCAACAATGGCCTTATCTGTGTGAAGTTTGTATGTTCTCCCTGTGTTTGCGTGGGTTTCCTCCCACACTCCAAAAAACATACTGTTAGGTTAATTGGCTGCTATCAAAATTGACCCTAGTCTCTCCCTCTCTGTCTGTGTGTGAGTGTGTGTCTATATTAGGGAATTTAGACTGTAAGCTCCAATAGGGTAGGGACTGATGTGAATGGGTTCTCTGTACAGCGCTGCGCTATTAGTGACACTATATAAATAAATGATAATGAGGATGATGATGATATGTGTTTACTATGCCTATACACATAGCCAGCTTTCACACTTGATTGGCAGATTAATGCATCATTATTGCTAAGTTTGATAACAGTTGTCTAATACAGTGACACTGGTAGAGAAAACCACTATAGACATTCACATAAGCAGCTCTCATCATCATCATTTATGGCATAAGACTTCTTTAATTATACTAAGTTTTTGAGCAGGTCTGCATTATACTTAATTATATAAGGGAGATGTACTTTTAGTAAAAAGTAGCTCTCCAATTTCAAAAGTACATCAACGTAGTATTAATACTTAGATTTAAAGATTTTCTGGGATAAATGAAATACATTCCCAGCAGCCATCTCCCTTTGCCTCTATCTTATTGCATATTTTGTCCTAATGTGCTTTCATATTTACATGTCACCATGTTTCCATTGGCTAGTACCTTAAAGTCAGATGTCTGTCAAGCAAACTGACCAGTGACAGAATTGCTTTGTGAGGTTTACATCTTTATGACATCAAATGCTTCACATGAAAAATGCAGTTCATTGTCAAAAATCAGCTATATTAGGAGAGTGAGAATTGTGTTTTAGCATCAATTACACACTAAATATGCTGTCATTGTGTATGTTTAATGGATGTCTTTCAGTTTTAAAGATAGACAGACGGATAGATAGATAGAAAGATAGAAAGATAGATAGATAGATAGATAGATAGACAGACAGACAGACTGATTTCAACTGGAAGCAGTGCTTACATATTGCTTAATTTTTGGTGGTTATTAAATAGTATGGGTAGGCAAGAAAAGTGCATATATCTTTTATTAGCATAAACTTACCCAAATGCGCTCTTGCATATTTAAGGCATTCAAAGTAATAATATTTCACAGCATTAATACAGTTATGTACTAGACTGGACAATGGTAAGCAGAGCCAGTACTTATATCAACAATGGCCTTATCTGTGTGAAGTTTGTATGTTCTCCCTGTGTTTGCGTGGGTTTCCTCCGGGTGCTGTGGTTTCCTCCCACACTCCAAAAAACATACTGTTAGGTTAATTGGCTGCTATCAAAATTGACCCTAGTCTCTCCCTCTCTGTCTGTGTGTGAGTGTGTGTCTATATTAGGGAATTTAGACTGTAAGCTCCAATAGGGTAGGGACTGATGTGAATGGGTTCTCTGTACAGCGCTGCGCTATTAGTGACACTATATAAATAAATGATAATGAGGATGATGATGATATGTGTTTACTATGCCTATACACATAGCCAGCTTTCACACTTGATTGGCAGATTAATGCATCATTATTGCTAAGTTTGATAACAGTTGTCTAATACAGTGACACTGGTAGAGAAAACCACTATAGACATTCACATAAGCAGCTCTCATCATCATCATTTATGGCATAAGACTTCTTTAATTATACTAAGTTTTTGAGCAGGTCTGCATTATACTTAATTATATAAGGGAGATGTACTTTTAGTAAAAAGTAGCTCTCCAATTTCAAAAGTACATCAACGTAGTATTAATACTTAGATTTAAAGATTTTCTGGGATAAATGAAATACATTCCCAGCAGCCATCTCCCTTTGCCTCTATCTTATTGCATATTTTGTCCTAATGTGCTTTCATATTTACATGTCACCATGTTTCCATTGGCTAGTACCTTAAAGTCAGATGTCTGTCAAGCAAACTGACCAGTGACAGAATTGCTTTGTGAGGTTTACATCTTTATGACATCAAATGCTTCACATGAAAAATGCAGTTCATTGTCAAAAATCAGCTATATTAGGAGAGTGAGAATTGTGTTTTAGCATCATTTACACACTAAATATGCTGTCATTGTGTATGTTTAATGGATGTCTTTAAGTTTTAAAGATAGACAGACGGATAGATAGATAGAAAGATAGAAAGATAGATAGCTAGAAAGATAGATAGATAGATAGATAGATAGATAGACAGACAGACAGACTGATTTCAACTGGAAGCAGTGCTTACATATTGCTTAATTTTTGGTGGTTATTAAATAGTATGGGTAGGCAAGAAAAGTGCATATATCTTTTATTAGCATAAACTTACCCAAATGCGCTCTTGCATATTTAAGGCATTCAAAGTAATAATATTTCACAGCATTAATACAGTTATGTACTAGACTGGACAATGGTAAGCAGAGCCAGTACTTATATCAACAATGGCCTTATCTGTGTGAAGTTTGTATGTTCTCCCTGTGTTTGCGTGGGTTTCCTCCGGGTGCTGTGGTTTCCTCCCACACTCCAAAAAACATACTGTTAGGTTAATTGGCTGCTATCAAAATTGACCCTAGTCTCTCCCTCTCTGTCTGTGTGTGAGTGTGTGTCTATATTAGGGAATTTAGACTGTAAGCTCCAATAGGGTAGGGACTGATGTGAATGGGTTCTCTGTACAGCGCTGCGCTATTAGTGACACTATATAAATAAATGATAATGAGGATGATGATGATATGTGTTTACTATGCCTATACACATAGCCAGCTTTCACACTTGATTGGCAGATTAATGCATCATTATTGCTAAGTTTAATAACAGTTGTCTAATACAGTGACACTGGTAGAGAAAACCACTATAGACATTCACATAAGCAGCTCTCATCATCATCATTTATGGCATAAGACTTCTTTAATTATACTAAGTTTTTGAGCAGGTCTGCATTATACTTAATTATATAAGGGAGATGTACTTTTAGTAAAAAGTAGCTCTCCAATTTCAAAAGTACATCAACGTAGTATTAATACTTAGATTTAAAGATTTTCTGGGATAAATGAAATACATTCCCAGCAGCCATCTCCCTTTGCCTCTATCTTATTGCATATTTTGTCCTAATGTGCTTTCATATTTACATGTCACCATGTTTCCATTGGCTAGTACCTTAAAGTCAGATGTCTGTCAAGCAAACTGACCAGTGACAGAATTGCTTTGTGAGGTTTACATCTTTATGACATCAAATGCTTCACATGAAAAATGCAGTTCATTGTCAAAAATCAGCTATATTAGGAGAGTGAGAATTGTGTTTTAGCATCAATTACACACTAAATATGCTGTCATTGTGTATGTTTAATGGATGTCTTTCAGTTTTAAAGATAGACAGACGGATAGATAGATAGAAAGATAGAAAGATAGATAGATAGAAAGATAGATAGATAGATAGACAGACAGACTGATTTCAACTGGAAGCAGTGCTTACATATTGCTTAATTTTTGGTGGTTATTAAATAGTATGGGTAGGCAAGAAAAGTGCATATATCTTTTATTAGCATAAACTTTGCCAAATGCGCTCTTGCATATTTAAGGCATTCAAAGTAATAATATTTCACAGCATTAATACAGTTATGTACTAGACTGGACAAAGGTAAGCAGAGCCAATACTTATATCAACAATGGCCTTATCTGTGTGAAGTTTGTATGTTCTCCCTGTGTTTGCGTGGGTTTCCTCCGGGTGCTGTGGTTTCCTCCCACACTCCAAAAAACATACTGTTAGGTTAATTGGCTGCTATCAAAATTGACCCTAGTCTCTCCCTCTCTGTCTGTGTGTGAGTGTGTGTCTATATTAGGGAATTTAGACTGTAAGCTCCAATAGGGTAGGGACTGATGTGAATGGGTTCTCTGTACAGCGCTGCGCTATTAGTGACACTATATAAATAAATGATAATGAGGATGATGATGATATGTGTTTACTATGCCTATACACATAGCCAGCTTTCACACTTGATTGGCAGATTAATGCATCATTATTGCTAAGTTTGATAACAGTTGTCTAATACAGTGACACTGGTAGAGAAAACCACTATAGACATTCACATAAGCAGCTCTCATCATCATCATTTATGGCATAAGACTTCTTTAATTATACTAAGTTTTTGAGCAGGTCTGCATTATACTTAATTATATAAGGGAGATGTACTTTTAGTAAAAAGTAGCTCTCCAATTTCAAAAGTACATCAACGTAGTATTAATACTTTGACAAGTGAGGCTATTAGGACGAACGCACTTAAAGGGCGACAGGGTTTGTAACAAGCTGAATGATGACCTGGTGTGTTTTAACATGGGGTGGGGACCGACCAATGGGGGTCCATGTGGGAGGGACCTTGATAGAATATAGCAGGATGTACTTCCTGCTTTACTTCACTTGCAGCACGAGATCCAGAGGGATACCCAGCAGCGAGGAAAACGGATAAGTCCCATTTTGTGGTTTATTCTTTGTTTTATTGTATCCTTTTGCCCATTTCCATTTGCCTTTAACGTTCCCCCTCCCGTTATTATTTTAAAACCAGCCTTCTTCTTCTCCCCTTGTCTTTACCTGCCTCTCATTCGGCCTGCCCCCCCCCCCCTCTTCCTTCAGCCCCTCATTTACCGTTCCCGCCGTCACCCCCTCCCTTCGTTTGCCATTAGTTTCTTTCCCTCCAGCCACCAGCATAATGCCCCGTCCCAAGAGAAATGCTCCTCGCCCGGCACGCCTCAGGTCCCCCTCTCCCACCCCCTCCCGCCGCCATCTTACAGCCTCAGCCTCAGCCTCTGCCCTCCAAACCCCAGCCCTCACTCCAGACATGCCGCTAAGCGGCGATAATGCACGGCCCCCCCTGGGATCCTCTCCCGGGCACTCCCCAGCATTTCGCGCCACTAGGCGCAGCGGCGCCCCCTCCCCTCTCCCCCCGGCCGGTTCGCGCATGCGCAGAACGCGCGCTCCATCGCGCCCGGCCGGATCCAGCAGCGCAGCCAATCTATATGACATGGCTGCAGGGGCAGCCAGCGTTTCTGTCAGGGAGCTTAGCGGGCAGCCTCAGCGGTCCCAGCAAGTAGCCGTCACCCCCCCTCCCCAGGCTAACACATTAGGTGTCCTTTCAACCAGCCCTGTTGAGGATAGGAGCCATTCCCAGTTCAGATTATGTCCCATCACCCCTCCCGTGGCAGCCCACGGCTTCAGGTCACGAGGTCATAACCCTCCAGCACCCCACCAATTGCATTTCCCTCCCAGCCCATTCCTGCCCCATAGTAGTGGTGGATCAGCATGGGGGTCACAACATGGCAGAGGTCAAGAGTTCAGCAGGTCACAAGGACATACCTCGGGTCACGGGGAATTCCAGCACCATGCGGGTGGGTGGGACACACTTCCTGCCAGGGCCTCAATGGATTTCAGTGACCGGTCCGAGGCGCCTGTATGGCCCTCTTCACGCCGGCAACGCCTGTCACCTCCAGCGTCTCGCCCATACACGTCACGAAGGGTCTCTTCCCCGGGGATCGTGGCGGGTGGGTTCACCCATAGGGGTCACGGGGTCAGGACTGATAACATTATAGTCGATTATCACCACTCCAGCGGCGGTAATTTAAGTCCAGGGCCTCTCCCCCTAGGGGGGCGGGCTACCTCCGGGTTTAGCGATCGGATGCGGGAGGAATTTTCTACGTTCCCTAGCCCTGACCATTTAGCGGCTTTCAACCCGTGTAACGTAGATAGAGACATCAACGCGGCGCGGCGGCGCTTGGACTATTTGCCCAGATCTCAGCTGACTGTTCCCCTTCCCGTTTCAGAGACTACTGTTACAAATCCGGAGTCGAGGGTCGGTCGGAACGATCGTTCGGGGTCCGAGTCTCGTGATATGAGGTCGGCAGGGTCCAGGGAGGATGCGGTCCGGGACACGGCTGGTGGACAGGTCGCGGCAACTGCACTCGGGGAGACGTCTGTCGGTGCTGGGAATACCGCTCCTGTCGGTGAGTCCATTTCCGTTAACACACATAAATCACACTTGTTGGCATCACCTGTCTTATCTACCAGCAGTGGGTCCTCCGGCTCGGGGGACAGGCCCAGAAAATTAATTAAGTTGTTAGAAACAGAATTGTTAGGAAAACGGAGTAAGCACACACCCCAATCAGGAGACACAGACCAACCAGCGGCTCGTAGCGAATTGGGGCAGGTAGAATCCCTGGAAATTACACACGGCATAAGGCCTAGCGTACGTGATAGAATTAGGAGGGGCAAGTACGTGGATATGTACGCGTTAACCGGGGAAGATAGGAAGGCGCTGGCGGCCGCCTGTGAGAGGTCGGGAATGGGGGAGGAGAAATACAGATCCTTCTCTAGATGGGTTAATGCCTTCTCCATTTTCGCTACAATATATGTAGAGACCCGTCCCAGCGAACAAGCGGAGGTATGGAGGTATATGCACCTTATTAGTGGGATGTACGTAAAGGACGGCCCGGTAATTTGGAGGGCATATGACGAGCTTTTCAGGAAACGGATGAGTGGGCGTGAGAGACTTCCTCTGGGATCGAAAGACATTGACACCTGGCTGGAGTTAATGAGGCCCAGCAGTCAGTCTGCAGAGGGTAGCTCTGTCAGGCGGTTTCAAGGGCCGGGGAGGACGCAGAATGTCCTCCCCCCAAAATGAAGGTGTTATGACTTCAATGCAGGGGCCTGTCAAAGAGGCTCAGCCTGCAGATTAAGACACATTTGCACGTCATGTAACGGCCATCACCCTGCCAACGAATGCGCAAAGTCCCGTGGAAGTGGGGGACGGGGAAGAGGCTCTGGCTCAGCTCTGCCGAGTCAAGGGGCCGTCGCCAATTGATTTGGTTGAGCTGGATAAGTGGCTGGGGTGGTTTGATGATAAGGTGACTGGGTCCCTTCTCCATGACGGCTTTCATTTTGGCTTTAAACTCCCGGTCCAAGGTAGCGTTTCCTCGGCAGCTCCGGTTAATCTGAAATCGGCGCTCGCTTTCCCAGAAGTATTAGACGAAAAAATAGGGAAGGAGGTTGGTTTGGGTCGCATGATTGGCCCGTTCCGACTTCCTCCTATTCCCAATCTGATTTTGTCCCCAGTAGGGGTAGTTCCCAAAAAAGCGGTAGGAAAGTTTAGATTGATCCAGCACTTGTCTCATCCTGCCGGTAAATCCGTGAATGACGCAATTGACGTTAATCTCAGTTCTGTCAGTTATCAGTCATTCGAATCGGCCCTAGCGCTGGTCCAGGAATGCGGCAGGGGCTCCTTGTTGGCCAAAGTGGATATCGAATCGGCGTTCAGATTGCTGCCCCTTCACCCTGAGTCGTATCAATTCATGGGTTTCCGGCATCGTGGTGAATACTACATCGATCGCTGCCTGCCCATGGGTTGTTCGATCTCATGCGCACTGTTCGAGAAATTTAGCGGTTTCTTGCATTGGTGCATTCAGGCCGGGACAGGGTGTCGGTGGATCGCGCATTATCTTGACGACTTCCTGGTTATCGGGCCGCCTGGTACCACGGTTTGTCGAGATACGCTTTTTTCCACGGAGGCCTTGTTTAGGGTTTTAGGCGTTCCCATCGCAGCAGACAAGACGGAGGACCCAATTACATGTCTCTCATTCCTCGGGATCGAGATTGACACGCTAGCAGGGATATGCAGGCTTCCAGCAGACAAGGTTACAAAGATGTATGAGGCTATCACAGAAGTGCTAGGGGCAAACGTTAGTACCCTGAGGTCGATACAGTCCCTGTTAGGGCGGTTCAACTTTGCCTGCCGTGTAATACCCATGGGGAGGGTTTTCTGTAGGAAGCTCCAAAGAGCCACAGCAGGTAGGAGTAGGCCACATGCAGTCATACAACTATCCAAGGTGGTTAGGGAGGATCTTCAGATATGGCTCATTTTTCTTAGGGGTTTTAATGGCAAGCGTATTTGGCCGTCACCTCCAGTAACAAACGGGGAAATTAACTTGTTCACAGACGCTGCTGGGGCATCCGGCTTTGGGGCTTATCTGGATGGACACTGGTGTGCAGATAGCTGGCCCGATGATTGGCACAGGGATGGGACCACTAGGAACTTGTTGGTTCTTGAATTATTCCCGATTGTGGTGGCAATTGAATTATGGGCACCCGTTTTGCGGGGTAGGCACATAGTTTTTTGGTGTGACAATTTGGGGGTGGTCCAGTCCATCAACAAGCAGAGTGCATCGGCCTACCAGGCAATATTGCTCTTGCGGCACCTAGTGTTGCGCTGTTTGCAGAATGACATTTCATTCAGGGCGAGGCATGTTCCGGGGGTGCAGAATAGCCTAGCAGATGCGTTGTCCCGATTCCACTGGGACAGGTTTCGCAGCCTTGCTCCTCACGCAGACCGTGTTGGTACCCCGTGTGCCCCTTGTGTTTGGCAGATCATCAAGCCGGCATAAGAGGCCTCGCGGAACAAGCGGTAGCTCCCTCCACCCTGAGATCCTATCAGGCGTCATGGAGACGGTGGTCGTTGTTCAGCAGGCAGAAAGACCAATCCGAGGCAGGTCAGAGAGATGCTATGCTAGCCTTTATGTGGGACAGATATTCCGAAGGTGATTCTAAGACCTCTATGGCATCTACCCTGGCTGGTATATCATTTATGGCCAAGCTGCAGGGTTACCCGGACGTTACCAAACAATTTTTAATTAATAAGGCCTTGAAGGGTTGGGGGAGAATCCGTCCTTCTCATAGCGATGCCCGTTTACCAATTACCCTTAACATCTTGGAGGATTTGATACGGAGAGTGGGTTTGGTTACCTCGGACGAATACGAGAAGCTTTTATTTAGTTTGGCTTTTTCCATGGCCTTTTTTGGGGCTTTTCGCATTTCGGAGCTGGTAGCTAGGTCCAGAGGGCATCAAGAGTCTGGGTTGAGAGCAGAACATGTCAGTCTGGGCGAAGGGACCTTTGCCTGCAAAATAGTTAGATCTAAGACTGATCAGAGCGGGAAGGGATCGTGGGTGCAGTTAGCTCCTCAACAGCTTCAGCATATCTGCCCGTTTAGGCTGGCGTCACAGTTTATGAGCAGGAGACCCCAGGCCAACTTGTTTCTGTGTCACAGTAATAGCATTCCTCTGACTAAATATCAATTTGCGGCCATTTTAAAGCGGACCTTACAGTCGCTTAATTTAAACAGCACCTTATACGGGACTCACTCATTTAGGATCGGGGCAGCTACATCTGCCGCTTTGGCTGGATCTTCTAACGAAGCTATAAAAGCTTTGGGCCGCTGGAAGTCCACGGCTTACCAGTCTTATGTGAGAATTGACAAAGTTATTGATTGAATGTTGTGTTGTTTAACAATTTATTGTGATTTGCAGTTTTTCTTTTCACACTTTCCTTCTCGTCTGAGCCTTCAAACCATCCCATCCCACTTCCCTTACCCATCCCATCTTCCCCTCCACTTGGTGGGCTACCCTGGGCTTTTCCGCTCGCCGCTTTAACGCGGGGGCGCGAAGGGATTTTCACCCGGGTTTCCCTGGGCGTAAGTCCTGATTAGTGGTGTGCAGCCGGGGTTTTTCCGGGTGTTGTTTACCTTCGCCTGGGTGGTCTGCTCCCTGTTTGTGTCTACCTTCCCTTACCCCCCTTCGTGTTACGTTTTTCTGTTAACAAGCACTTATCCTTCTTATACCTGTATACCACGCCTGTCTGTCTGCCCAATTCAATGATTTCATGCTAACATGGGTTCTCTGATTTCAGGTGATGGTGTTAGAACTAAGACGGTGTGGATCATCGGTCATTCGTTTGTTTTTTGGGCCGCTGGCCACCCCAGGTCAAAAAGTATCTCGGATAATTGCGGCACGGTGATTAGATGGTGGGGTAAAAGAGGTTTAGGCTGGCAGGACCTTATTCCGTGGTTGACTAGGCTCATAAAACAACAAGGCCCACCGGACGTTCTGGTTGTACATGCGGGAGGTAACGATTTAGGTAAGGGTAAATCATTAGATCTCATCGTTAAAATCAGAGAGGACCTACGTCAAATACATGAGGCGTGGCCAGACATCACTATTGGTTGGTCAGCACTCATTCCCCGTTTAGTATGGAGGACAGCCATTCCTATAAAAAAGATGACGGCTATGGTTAGGAAGCTAAATAGTGCCATCCGAAAAATAGTACGGTCCATGGGAGGCATAGTCATAGACCACCCGGGGTTAGGGGTAGAGGCACCACATCTTTTTAGACGGGACGGCGTTCACCTTAATGAAGAGGGTATGGGTTTCTTTATAGACAGGATTTACGGGGGAGTGGAGGCGTGTTTCGGTTAGTTGGTGGCGGGCTGCGGCGTCTGTAGGGCGCAGCGGGGTAGGAAGGCACTGCGTTCAGCGGCTGATTAGTGGGCGCACTGGTAGTTGGTCGTAGGTCACTGCCCCCTTTGATGTAACAGTAACTCCTTTTGGTCCTTCGGTGAGGAGGGTCCCTGTCCGGCTCGGTGAGGGAGGGCAGCGTGAGTTGTAAGGGGCAGTCACTCTGACGCCAACTCAGCGCTATGTATGTAGGGATTTGTTCCCCCGTGTTTTTTGCGGACTTACGGCAGTTTGCGCCAGTCCATTAAGTAATCGTGTGTGATCAGCTCGTGAGCTGTCCCGCAGTGCTCTTTCTCCGCCACCATAGGTTAGTTAATATAAAATCCTTATAATAAAATTCCTGCCAAGGTTTAATAACTTATTCAGGTCTCCGTGTCTTTATTTGCATGCTATGGTATAAAGTTAAGGTTAATGTGAAGTTTGTGGTAACATACACAGTGAGCCCTTTATGACAAGTGAGGCTATTAGGACGAACGCACTTAAAGGGCGACAGGGTTTGTAACAAGCTGAATGATGACCTGGTGTGTTTTAACATGGGGTGGGGACCGACCAATGGGGGTCCATGTGGGAGGGACCTTGATAGAATATAGCAGGATGTACTTCCTGCTTTACTTCACTTGCAGCACGAGATCCCACCCACCCATCCCTCAAGTTAGTCCGGGGTTTTTGTCAATGGTGGGGTAGGAAGGCACTGCGTTCAGCGGCTGATTAGTGGGCGCACTGGTAGTTGGTCGTAGGTCACTGCCCCCTTTGATGTAACAGTAACTCCTTTTGGTCCTTCGGTGAGGAGGGTCCCTGTCCGGCTCGGTGAGGGAGGGCAGCGTGAGTTGTAAGGGGCAGTCACTCTGACGCCAACTCAGCGCTATGTATGTAGGGATTTGTTCCCCCGTGTTTTTTGCGGACTTACGGCGGTTTGCGCCAGTCCATTAAGTAATCGTGTGTGATCAGCTCGTGAGCTGTCCCGCAGTGCTCTTTCTCCGCAACCATAGGTTAGTTAATATAAAATCCTTATTATAAAATTCCTGCCAAGGTTTAATAACTTATTCAGGTCTCCGTGTCTTTATTTGCATGCTATGGTATAAAGTTAAGGTTAATGTGAAGTTTGTGGTAACATACACAGTGAGCCCTTTAAGATTTAAAGATTTTCTGGGATAAATGAAATACATTCCCAGCAGCCATCTCCCTTTGCCTCTATCTTATTGCATATTTTGTCCTAATGTGCTTTCATATTTACATGTCACCATGTTTCCATTGGCTAGTACCTTAAAGTCAGATGTCTGTCAAGCAAACTGACCAGTGACAGAATTGCTTTGTGAGGTTTACATCTTTATGACATCAAATGCTTCACATGAAAAATGCAGTTCATTGTCAAAAATCAGCTATATTAGGAGAGTGAGAATTGTGTTTTAGCATCAATTACACACTAAATATGCTGTCATTGTGTATGTTTAATGGATGTCTTTCAGTTTTAAAGATAGACAGACGGATAGATAGATAGAAAGATAGAAAGATAGATAGATAGATAGACAGACAGACAGACAGACTGATTTCAACTGGAAGCAGTGCTTACATATTGCTTAATTTTTGGTGGTTATTAAATAGTATGGGTAGGCAAGAAAAGTGCATATATCTTTTATTAGCATAAACTTACCCAAATGCGCTCTTGCATATTTAAGGCATTCAAAGTAATAATATTTCACAGCATTAATACAGTTATGTACTAGACTGGACAATGGTAAGCAGAGCCAGTACTTATATCAACAATGGCCTTATCTGTGTGAAGTTTGTATGTTCTCCCTGTGTTTGCGTGGGTTTCCTCCGGGTGCTGTGGTTTCCTCCCACACTCCAAAAAACATACTGTTAGGTTAATTGGCTGCTATCAAAATTGACCCTAGTCTCTCCCTCTCTGTCTGTGTGTGAGTGTGTGTCTATATTAGGGAATTTAGACTGTAAGCTCCAATAGGGTAGGGACTGATGTGAATGGGTTCTCTGTACAGCGCTGCGCTATTAGTGACACTATATAAATAAATGATAATGAGGATGATGATGATATGTGTTTACTATGCCTATACACATAGCCAGCTTTCACACTTGATTGGCAGATTAATGCATCATTATTGCTAAGTTTGATAACAGTTGTCTAATACAGTGACACTGGTAGAGAAAACCACTATAGACATTCACATAAGCAGCTCTCATCATCATCATTTATGGCATAAGACTTCTTTAATTATACTAAGTTTTTGAGCAGGTCTGCATTATACTTAATTATATAAGGGAGATGTACTTTTAGTAAAAAGTAGCTCTCCAATTTCAAAAGTACATCAACGTAGTATTAATACTTAGATTTAAAGATTTTCTGGGATAAATGAAATACATTCCCAGCAGCCATCTCCCTTTGCCTCTATCTTATTGCATATTTTGTCCTAATGTGCTTTCATATTTACATGTCACCATGTTTCCATTGGCTAGTACCTTAAAGTCAGATGTCTGTCAAGCAAACTGACCAGTGACAGAATTGCTTTGTGAGGTTTACATCTTTATGACATCAAATGCTTCACATGAAAAATGCAGTTCATTGTCAAAAATCAGCTATATTAGGAGAGTGAGAATTGTGTTTTAGCATCAATTACACACTAAATATGCTGTCATTGTGTATGTTTAATGGATGTCTTTCAGTTTTAAAGATAGACAGACGGATAGATAGATAGAAAGATAGATAGATAGATAGACAGACAGACAGACTGATTTCAACTGGAAGCAGTGCTTACATATTGCTTAATTTTTGGTGGTTATTAAATAGTATGGGTAGGCAAGAAAAGTGCATATATCTTTTATTAGCATAAACTTACCCAAATGCGCTCTTGCATATTTAAGGCATTCAAAGTAATAATATTTCACAGCATTAATACAGTTATGTACTAGACTGGACAATGGTAAGCAGAGCCAGTACTTATATCAACAATGGCCTTATCTGTGTGAAGTTTGTATGTTCTCCCTGTGTTTGCGTGGGTTTCCTCCGGGTGCTGTGGTTTCCTCCCACACTCCAAAAAACATACTGTTAGGTTAATTGGCTGCTATCAAAATTGACCCTAGTCTCTCCCTCTCTGTCTGTGTGTGAGTGTGTGTCTATATTAGGGAATTTAGACTGTAAGCTCCAATAGGGTAGGGACTGATGTGAATGGGTTCTCTGTACAGCGCTGCGCTATTAGTGACACTATATAAATAAATGATAATGAGGATGATGATGATATGTGTTTACTATGCCTATACACATAGCCAGCTTTCACACTTGATTGGCAGATTAATGCATCATTATTGCTAAGTTTGATAACAGTTGTCTAATACAGTGACACTGGTAGAGAAAACCACTATAGACATTCACATAAGCAGCTCTCATCATCATCATTTATGGCATAAGACTTCTTTAATTATACTAAGTTTTTGAGCAGGTCTGCATTATACTTAATTATATAAGGGAGATGTACTTTTAGTAAAAAGTAGCTCTCCAATTTCAAAAGTACATCAACGTAGTATTAATACTTAGATTTAAAGATTTTCTGGGATAAATGAAATACATTCCCAGCAGCCATCTCCCTTTGCCTCTATCTTATTGCATATTTTGTCCTAATGTGCTTTCATATTTACATGTCACCATGTTTCCATTGGCTAGTACCTTAAAGTCAGATGTCTGTCAAGCAAACTGACCAGTGACAGAATTGCTTTGTGAGGTTTACATCTTTATGACATCAAATGCTTCACATGAAAAATGCAGTTCATTGTCAAAAATCAGCTATATTAGGAGAGTGAGAATTGTGTTTTAGCATCAATTACACACTAAATATGCTGTCATTGTGTATGTTTAATGGATGTCTTTCAGTTTTAAAGATAGACAGACGGATAGATAGATAGAAAGATAGATAGATAGATAGACAGACAGACAGACTGATTTCAACTGGAAGCAGTGCTTACATATTGCTTAATTTTTGGTGGTTATTAAATAGTATGGGTAGGCAAGAAAAGTGCATATATCTTTTATTAGCATAAACTTACCCAAATGCGCTCTTGCATATTTAAGGCATTCAAAGTAATAATATTTCACAGCATTAATACAGTTATGTACTAGACTGGACAATGGTAAGCAGAGCCAGTACTTATATCAACAATGGCCTTATCTGTGTGAAGTTTGTATGTTCTCCCTGTGTTTGCGTGGGTTTCCTCCGGGTGCTGTGGTTTCCTCCCACACTCCAAAAAACATACTGTTAGGTTAATTGGCTGCTATCAAAATTGACCCTAGTCTCTCCCTCTCTGTCTGTGTGTGAGTGTGTGTCTATATTAGGGAATTTAGACTGTAAGCTCCAATAGGGTAGGGACTGATGTGAATGGGTTCTCTGTACAGCGCTGCGCTATTAGTGACACTATATAAATAAATGATAATGAGGATGATGATGATATGTGTTTACTATGCCTATACACATAGCCAGCTTTCACACTTGATTGGCAGATTAATGCATCATTATTGCTAAGTTTGATAACAGTTGTCTAATACAATGACACTGGTAGAGAAAACCACTATAGACATTCACATAAGCAGCTCTCATCATCATCATTTATGGCATAAGACTTCTTTAATTATACTAAGTTTTTGAGCAGGTCTGCATTATACTTAATTATATAAGGGAGATGTACTTTTAGTAAAAAGTAGCTCTCCAATTTCAAAAGTACATCAACGTAGTATTAATACTTAGATTTAAAGATTTTCTGGGATAAATGAAATACATTCCCAGCAGCCATCTCCCTTTGCCTCTATCTTATTGCATATTTTGTCCTAATGTGCTTTCATATTTACATGTCACCATGTTTCCATTGGCTAGTACCTTAAAGTCAGATGTCTGTCAAGCAAACTGACCAGTGACAGAATTGCTTTGTGAGGTTTACATCTTTATGACATCAAATGCTTCACATGAAAAATGCAGTTCATTGTCAAAAATCAGCTATATTAGGAGAGTGAGAATTGTGTTTTAGCATCAATTACACACTAAATATGCTGTCATTGTGTATGTTTAATGGATGTCTTTCAGTTTTAAAGATAGACAGACGGATAGATAGATAGAAAGATAGAAAGATAGATAGATAGATAGATAGATAGACAGAGAGACAGACTGATTTCAACTGGAAGCAGTGCTTACATATTGCTTAATTTTTGGTGGTTATTAAATAGTATGGGTAGGCAAGAAAAGTGCATATATCTTTTATTAGCATAAACTTACCCAAATGCGCTCTTGCATATTTAAGGCATTCAAAGTAATAATATTTCACAGCATTAATACAGTTATGTACTAGACTGGACAATGGTAAGCAGAGCCAGTACTTATATCAACAATGGCCTTATCTGTGTGAAGTTTGTATGTTCTCCCTGTGTTTGCGTGGGTTTCCTCCGGGTGCTGTGGTTTCCTCCCACACTCCAAAAAACATACTGTTAGGTTAATTGGCTGCTATCAAAATTGACCCTAGTCTCTCCCTCTCTGTCTGTGTGTGAGTGTGTGTCTATATTAGGGAATTTAGACTGTAAGCTCCAATAGGGTAGGGACTGATGTGAATGGGTTCTCTGTACAGCGCTGCGCTATTAGTGACACTATATAAATAAATGATAATGAGGATGATGATGATATGTGTTTACTATGCCTATACACATAGCCAGCTTTCACACTTGATTGGCAGATTAATGCATCATTATTGCTAAGTTTGATAACAGTTGTCTAATACAGTGACACTGGTAGAGAAAACCACTATAGACATTCACATAAGCAGCTCTCATCATCATCATTTATGGCATAAGACTTCTTTAATTATACTAAGTTTTTGAGCAGGTCTGCATTATACTTAATTATATAAGGGAGATGTACTTTTAGTAAAAAGTAGCTCTCCAATTTCAAAAGTACATCAACGTAGTATTAATACTTAGATTTAAAGATTTTCTGGGATAAATGAAATACATTCCCAGCAGCCATCTCCCTTTGCCTCTATCTTATTGCATATTTTGTCCTAATGTGCTTTCATATTTACATGTCACCATGTTTCCATTGGCTAGTACCTTAAAGTCAGATGTCTGTCAAGCAAACTGACCAGTGACAGAATTGCTTTGTGAGGTTTACATCTTTATGACATCAAATGCTTCACATGAAAAATGCAGTTCATTGTCAAAAATCAGCTATATTAGGAGAGTGAGAATTGTGTTTTAGCATCAATTACACACTAAATATGCTGTCATTGTGTATGTTTAATGGATGTCTTTCAGTTTTAAAGATAGACAGACCGATAGATAGATAGAAAGATAGAAAGATAGATAGATAGAAAGATAGATAGATAGATAGATAGATAGACAGACAGACAGACTGATTTCAACTGGAAGCAGTGCTTACATATTGCTTAATTTTTGGTGGTTATTAAATAGTATGGGTAGGCAAGAAAAGTGCATATATCTTTTATTAGCATAAACTTACCCAAATGCGCTCTTGCATATTTAAGGCATTCAAAGTAATAATATTTCACAGCATTAATACAGTTATGTACTAGACTGGACAATGGTAAGCAGAGCCAGTACTTATATCAACAATGGCCTTATCTGTGTGAAGTTTGTATGTTCTCCCTGTGTTTGCGTGGGTTTCCTCCCACACTCCAAAAAACATACTGTTAGGTTAATTGGCTGCTATCAAAATTGACCCTAGTCTCTCCCTCTCTGTCTGTGTGTGAGTGTGTGTCTATATTAGGGAATTTAGACTGTAAGCTCCAATAGGGTAGGGACTGATGTGAATGGGTTCTCTGTACAGCGCTGCGCTATTAGTGACACTATATAAATAAATGATAATGAGGATGATGATGATATGTGTTTACTATGCCTATACACATAGCCAGCTTTCACACTTGATTGGCAGATTAATGCATCATTATTGCTAAGTTTGATAACAGTTGTCTAATACAGTGACACTGGTAGAGAAAACCACTATAGACATTCACATAAGCAGCTCTCATCATCATCATTTATGGCATAAGACTTCTTTAATTATACTAAGTTTTTGAGCAGGTCTGCATTATACTTAATTATATAAGGGAGATGTACTTTTAGTAAAAAGTAGCTCTCCAATTTCAAAAGTACATCAACGTAGTATTAATACTTAGATTTAAAGATTTTCTGGGATAAATGAAATACATTCCCAGCAGCCATCTCCCTTTGCCTCTATCTTATTGCATATTTTGTCCTAATGTGCTTTCATATTTACATGTCACCATGTTTCCATTGGCTAGTACCTTAAAGTCAGATGTCTGTCAAGCAAACTGACCAGTGACAGAATTGCTTTGTGAGGTTTACATCTTTATGACATCAAATGCTTCACATGAAAAATGCAGTTCATTGTCAAAAATCAGCTATATTAGGAGAGTGAGAATTGTGTTTTAGCATCAATTACACACTAAATATGCTGTCATTGTGTATGTTTAATGGATGTCTTTCAGTTTTAAAGATAGACAGACGGATAGATAGATAGAAAGATAGAAAGATAGATAGATAGATAGATAGATAGATAGATAGATAGATAGACAGACAGACAGACTGATTTCAACTGGAAGCAGTGCTTACATATTGCTTAATTTTTGGTGGTTATTAAATAGTATGGGTAGGCAAGAAAAGTGCATATATCTTTTATTAGCATAAACTTACCCAAATGCGCTCTTGCATATTTAAGGCATTCAAAGTAATAATATTTCACAGCATTAATACAGTTATGTACTAGACTGGACAATGGTAAGCAGAGCCAGTACTTATATCAACAATGGCCTTATCTGTGTGAAGTTTGTATGTTCTCCCTGTGTTTGCGTGGGTTTCCTCCGGGTGCTGTGGTTTCCTCCCACACTCCAAAAAACATACTGTTAGGTTAATTGGCTGCTATCAAAATTGACCCTAGTCTCTCCCTCTCTGTCTGTGTGTGAGTGTGTGTCTATATTAGGGAATTTAGACTGTAAGCTCCAATAGGGTAGGGACTGATGTGAATGGGTTCTCTGTACAGCGCTGCGCTATTAGTGACACTATATAAATAAATGATAATGAGGATGATGATGATATGTGTTTACTATGCCTATACACATAGCCAGCTTTCACACTTGATTGGCAGATTAATGCATCATTATTGCTAAGTTTGATAACAGTTGTCTAATACAGTGACACTGGTAGAGAAAACCACTATAGACATTCACATAAGCAGCTCTCATCATCATCATTTATGGCATAAGACTTCTTTAATTATACTAAGTTTTTGAGCAGGTCTGCATTATACTTAATTATATAAGGGAGATGTACTTTTAGTAAAAAGTAGCTCTCCAATTTCAAAAGTACATCAACGTAGTATTAATACTTAGATTTAAAGATTTTCTGGGATAAATGAAATACATTCCCAGCAGCCATCTCCCTTTGCCTCTATCTTATTGCATATTTTGTCCTAATGTGCTTTCATATTTACATGTCACCATGTTTCCATTGGCTAGTACCTTAAAGTCAGATGTCTGTCAAGCAAACTGACCAGTGACAGAATTGCTTTGTGAGGTTTACATCTTTATGACATCAAATGCTTCACATGAAAAATGCAGTTCATTGTCAAAAATCAGCTATATTAGGAGAGTGAGAATTGTGTTTTAGCATCAATTACACACTAAATATGCTGTCATTGTGTATGTTTAATGGATGTCTTTCAGTTTTAAAGATAGACAGACGGATAGATAGATAGAAAGATAGAAAGATAGATAGATAGATAGATAGACAGACAGACAGACTGATTTCAACTGGAAGCAGTGCTTACATATTGCTTAATTTTTGGTGGTTATTAAATAGTATGGGTAGGCAAGAAAAGTGCATATATCTTTTATTAGCATAAACTTACCCAAATGCGCTCTTGCATATTTAAGGCATTCAAAGTAATAATATTTCACAGCATTAATACAGTTATGTACTAGACTGGACAATGGTAAGCAGAGCCAGTACTTATATCAACAATGGCCTTATCTGTGTGAAGTTTGTATGTTCTCCCTGTGTTTGCGTGGGTTTCCTCCCACACTCCAAAAAACATACTGTTAGGTTAATTGGCTGCTATCAAAATTGACCCTAGTCTCTCCCTCTCTGTCTGTGTGTGAGTGTGTGTCTATATTAGGGAATTTAGACTGTAAGCTCCAATAGGGTAGGGACTGATGTGAATGGGTTCTCTGTACAGCGCTGCGCTATTAGTGACACTATATAAATAAATGATAATGAGGATGATGATGATATGTGTTTACTATGCCTATACACATAGCCAGCTTTCACACTTGATTGGCAGATTAATGCATCATTATTGCTAAGTTTGATAACAGTTGTCTAATACAGTGACACTGGTAGAGAAAACCACTATAGACATTCACATAAGCAGCTCTCATCATCATCATTTATGGCATAAGACTTCTTTAATTATACTAAGTTTTTGAGCAGGTCTGCATTATACTTAATTATATAAGGGAGATGTACTTTTAGTAAAAAGTAGCTCTCCAATTTCAAAAGTACATCAACGTAGTATTAATACTTAGATTTAAAGATTTTCTGGGATAAATGAAATACATTCCCAGCAGCCATCTCCCTTTGCCTCTATCTTATTGCATATTTTGTCCTAATGTGCTTTCATATTTACATGTCACCATGTTTCCATTGGCTAGTACCTTAAAGTCAGATGTCTGTCAAGCAAACTGACCAGTGACAGAATTGCTTTGTGAGGTTTACATCTTTATGACATCAAATGCTTCACATGAAAAATGCAGTTCATTGTCAAAAATCAGCTATATTAGGAGAGTGAGAATTGTGTTTTAGCATCATTTACACACTAAATATGCTGTCATTGTGTATGTTTAATGGATGTCTTTCAGTTTTAAAGATAGACAGACGGATAGATAGATAGAAAGATAGAAAGATAGATAGATAGAAAGATAGATAGATAGATAGATAGATAGATAGATAGATAGACAGACAGACAGACTGATTTCAACTGGAAGCAGTGCTTACATATTGCTTAATTTTTGGTGGTTATTAAATAGTATGGGTAGGCAAGAAAAGTGCATATATCTTTTATTAGCATAAACTTACCCAAATGCGCTCTTGCATATTTAAGGCATTCAAAGTAATAATATTTCACAGCATTAATACAGTTATGTACTAGACTGGACAATGGTAAGCAGAGCCAGTACTTATATCAACAATGGCCTTATCTGTGTGAAGTTTGTATGTTCTCCCTGTGTTTGCGTGGGTTTCCTCCGGGTGCTGTGGTTTCCTCCCACACTCCAAAAAACATACTGTTAGGTTAATTGGCTGCTATCAAAATTGACCCTAGTCTCTCCCTCTCTGTCTGTGTGTGAGTGTGTGTCTATATTAGGGAATTTAGACTGTAAGCTCCAATAGGGTAGGGACTGATGTGAATGGGTTCTCTGTACAGCGCTGCGCTATTAGTGACACTATATAAATAAATGATAATGAGGATGATGATGATATGTGTTTACTATGCCTATACACATAGCCAGCTTTCACACTTGATTGGCAGATTAATGCATCATTATTGCTAAGTTTAATAACAGTTGTCTAATACAGTGACACTGGTAGAGAAAACCACTATAGACATTCACATAAGCAGCTCTCATCATCATCATTTATGGCATAAGACTTCTTTAATTATACTAAGTTTTTGAGCAGGTCTGCATTATACTTAATTATATAAGGGAGATGTACTTTTAGTAAAAAGTAGCTCTCCAATTTCAAAAGTACATCAACGTAGTATTAATACTTAGATTTAAAGATTTTCTGGGATAAATGAAATACATTCCCAGCAGCCATCTCCCTTTGCCTCTATCTTATTGCATATTTTGTCCTAATGTGCTTTCATATTTACATGTCACCATGTTTCCATTGGCTAGTACCTTAAAGTCAGATGTCTGTCAAGCAAACTGACCAGTGACAGAATTGCTTTGTGAGGTTTACATCTTTATGACATCAAATGCTTCACATGAAAAATGCAGTTCATTGTCAAAAATCAGCTATATTAGGAGAGTGAGAATTGTGTTTTAGCATCAATTACACACTAAATATGCTGTCATTGTGTATGTTTAATGGATGTCTTTCAGTTTTAAAGATAGACAGACGGATAGATAGATAGAAAGATAGAAAGATAGATAGATAGAAAGATAGATAGATAGATAGACAGACAGACTGATTTCAACTGGAAGCAGTGCTTACATATTGCTTAATTTTTGGTGGTTATTAAATAGTATGGGTAGGCAAGAAAAGTGCATATATCTTTTATTAGCATAAACTTTGCCAAATGCGCTCTTGCATATTTAAGGCATTCAAAGTAATAATATTTCACAGCATTAATACAGTTATGTACTAGACTGGACAATGGTAAGCAGAGCCAATACTTATATCAACAATGGCCTTATCTGTGTGAAGTTTGTATGTTCTCCCTGTGTTTGCGTGGGTTTCCTCCGGGTGCTGTGGTTTCCTCCCACACTCCAAAAAACATACTGTTAGGTTAATTGGCTGCTATCAAAATTGACCCTAGTCTCTCCCTCTCTGTCTGTGTGTGAGTGTGTGTCTATATTAGGGAATTTAGACTGTAAGCTCCAATAGGGTAGGGACTGATGTGAATGGGTTCTCTGTACAGCGCTGCGCTATTAGTGACACTATATAAATAAATGATAATGAGGATGATGATGATATGTGTTTACTATGCCTATACACATAGCCAGCTTTCACACTTGATTGGCAGATTAATGCATCATTATTGCTAAGTTTGATAACAGTTGTCTAATACAGTGACACTGGTAGAGAAAACCACTATAGACATTCACATAAGCAGCTCTCATCATCATCATTTATGGCATAAGACTTCTTTAATTATACTAAGTTTTTGAGCAGGTCTGCATTATACTTAATTATATAAGGGAGATGTACTTTTAGTAAAAAGTAGCTCTCCAATTTCAAAAGTACATCAACGTAGTATTAATACTTTGACAAGTGAGGCTATTAGGACGAACGCACTTAAAGGGCGACAGGGTTTGTAACAAGCTGAATGATGACCTGGTGTGTTTTAACATGGGGTGGGGACCGACCAATGGGGGTCCATGTGGGAGGGACCTTGATAGAATATAGCAGGATGTACTTCCTGCTTTACTTCACTTGCAGCACGAGATCCAGAGGGATACCCAGCAGCGAGGAAAACGGATAAGTCCCATTTTGTGGTTTATTCTTTGTTTTATTGTATCCTTTTGCCCATTTCCATTTGCCTTTAACGTTCCCCCTCCCGTTATTATTTTAAAACCAGCCTTCTTCTTCTCCCCTTGTCTTTACCTGCCTCTCATTCGGCCTGCCCCCCCCCCCTCTTCCTTCAGCCCCTCATTTACCGTTCCCGCCGTCACCCCCTCCCTTCGTTTGCCATTAGTTTCTTTCCCTCCAGCCACCAGCATAATGCCCCGTCCCAAGAGAAATGCTCCTCGCCCGGCACGCCTCAGGTCCCCCTCTCCCACCCCCTCCCGCCGCCATCTTACAGCCTCAGCCTCAGCCTCTGCCCTCCAAACCCCAGCCCTCACTCCAGACATGCCGCTAAGCGGCGATAATGCACGGCCCCCCCTGGGATCCTCTCCCGGGCACTCCCCAGCATTTCGCGCCACTAGGCGCAGCGGCGCCCCCTCCCCTCTCCCCCCGGCCGGTTCGCGCATGCGCAGAACGCGCGCTCCATCGCGCCCGGCCGGATCCAGCAGCGCAGCCAATCTATATGACATGGCTGCAGGGGCAGCCAGCGTTTCTGTCAGGGAGCTTAGCGGGCAGCCTCAGCGGTCCCAGCAAGTAGCCGTCACCCCCCCTCCCCAGGCTAACACATTAGGTGTCCTTTCAACCAGCCCTGTTGAGGATAGGAGCCATTCCCAGTTCAGATTATGTCCCATCACCCCTCCCGTGGCAGCCCACGGCTTCAGGTCACGAGGTCATAACCCTCCAGCACCCCACCAATTGCATTTCCCTCCCAGCCCATTCCTGCCCCATAGTAGTGGTGGATCAGCATGGGGGTCACAACATGGCAGAGGTCAAGAGTTCAGCAGGTCACAAGGACATACCTCGGGTCACGGGGAATTCCAGCACCATGCGGGTGGGTGGGACACACTTCCTGCCAGGGCCTCAATGGATTTCAGTGACCGGTCCGAGGCGCCTGTATGGCCCTCTTCACGCCGGCAACGCCTGTCACCTCCAGCGTCTCGCCCATACACGTCACGAAGGGTCTCTTCCCCGGGGATCGTGGCGGGTGGGTTCACCCATAGGGGTCACGGGGTCAGGACTGATAACATTATAGTCGATTATCACCACTCCAGCGGCGGTAATTTAAGTCCAGGGCCTCTCCCCCTAGGGGGGCGGGCTACCTCCGGGTTTAGCGATCGGATGCGGGAGGAATTTTCTACGTTCCCTAGCCCTGACCATTTAGCGGCTTTCAACCCGTGTAACGTAGATAGAGACATCAACGCGGCGCGGCGGCGCTTGGACTATTTGCCCAGATCTCAGCTGACTGTTCCCCTTCCCGTTTCAGAGACTACTGTTACAAATCCGGAGTCGAGGGTCGGTCGGAACGATCGTTCGGGGTCCGAGTCTCGTGATATGAGGTCGGCAGGGTCCAGGGAGGATGCGGTCCGGGACACGGCTGGTGGACAGGTCGCGGCAACTGCACTCGGGGAGACGTCTGTCGGTGCTGGGAATACCGCTCCTGTCGGTGAGTCCATTTCCGTTAACACACATAAATCACACTTGTTGGCATCACCTGTCTTATCTACCAGCAGTGGGTCCTCCGGCTCGGGGGACAGGCCCAGAAAATTAATTAAGTTGTTAGAAACAGAATTGTTAGGAAAACGGAGTAAGCACACACCCCAATCAGGAGACACAGACCAACCAGCGGCTCGTAGCGAATTGGGGCAGGTAGAATCCCTGGAAATTACACACGGCATAAGGCCTAGCGTACGTGATAGAATTAGGAGGGGCAAGTACGTGGATATGTACGCGTTAACCGGGGAAGATAGGAAGGCGCTGGCGGCCGCCTGTGAGAGGTCGGGAATGGGGGAGGAGAAATACAGATCCTTCTCTAGATGGGTTAATGCCTTCTCCATTTTCGCTACAATATATGTAGAGACCCGTCCCAGCGAACAAGCGGAGGTATGGAGGTATATGCACCTTATTAGTGGGATGTACGTAAAGGACGGCCCGGTAATTTGGAGGGCATATGACGAGCTTTTCAGGAAACGGATGAGTGGGCGTGAGAGACTTCCTCTGGGATCGAAAGACATTGACACCTGGCTGGAGTTAATGAGGCCCAGCAGTCAGTCTGCAGAGGGTAGCTCTGTCAGGCGGTTTCAAGGGCCGGGGAGGACGCAGAATGTCCTCCCCCCAAAAGGAAGGTGTTATGACTTCAATGCAGGGGCCTGTCAAAGAGGCTCAGCCTGCAGATTTAGACACATTTGCACGTCATGTAACGGCCATCACCCTGCCAACGAATGCGCAAAGTCCCGTGGAAGTGGGGGACGGGGAAGAGGCTCTGGCTCAGCTCTGCCGAGTCAAGGGGCCGTCGCTAATTGATTTGGTTGAGCTGGATAAGTGGCTGGGGTGGTTTGATGATAAGGTGACTGGGTCCCTTCTCCATGACGGCTTTCATTTTGGCTTTAAACTCCCGGTCCAAGGTAGCGTTTCCTCGGCAGCTCCGGTTAATCTGAAATCGGCGCTCGCTTTCCCAGAAGTATTAGACGAAAAAATAGGGAAGGAGGTTGGTTTGGGTCGCATGATTGGCCCGTTCCGACTTCCTCCTATTCCCAATCTGATTTTGTCCCCAGTAGGGGTAGTTCCCAAAAAAGCGGTAGGAAAGTTTAGATTGATCCAGCACTTGTCTCATCCTGCCGGTAAATCCGTGAATGACGCAATTGACGTTAATCTCAGTTCTGTCAGTTATCAGTCATTCGAATCGGCCCTAGCGCTGGTCCAGGAATGCGGCAGGGGCTCCTTGTTGGCCAAAGTGGATATCGAATCGGCGTTCAGATTGCTGCCCCTTCACCCTGAGTCGTATCAATTCATGGGTTTCCGGCATCGTGGTGAATACTACATCGATCGCTGCCTGCCCATGGGTTGTTCGATCTCATGCGCACTGTTCGAGAAATTTAGCGGTTTCTTGCATTGGTGCATTCAGGCCGGGACAGGGTGTCGGTGGATCGCGCATTATCTTGACGACTTCCTGGTTATCGGGCCGCCTGGTACCACGGTTTGTCGAGATACGCTTTTTTCCACGGAGGCCTTGTTTAGGGTTTTAGGCGTTCCCATCGCAGCAGACAAGACGGAGGGCCCAATTACATGTCTCTCATTCCTCGGGATCGAGATTGACACGCTAGCAGGGATATGCAGGCTTCCAGCAGACAAGGTTACAAAGATGTATGAGGCTATCACAGAAGTGCTAGGGGCAAACGTTAGTACCCTGAGGTCGATACAGTCCCTGTTAGGGCGGTTCAACTTTGCCTGCCGTGTAATACCCATGGGGAGGGTTTTCTGTAGGAAGCTCCAAAGAGCCACAGCAGGTAGGAGTAGGCCACATGCAGTCATACAACTATCCAAGGTGGTTAGGGAGGATCTTCAGATATGGCTCATTTTTCTTAGGGGTTTTAATGGCAAGCGTATTTGGCCGTCACCTCCAGTAACAAACGGGGAAATTAACTTGTTCACAGACGCTGCTGGGGCATCCGGCTTTGGGGCTTATCTGGATGGACACTGGTGTGCAGATAGCTGGCCCGATGATTGGCACAGGGATGGGACCACTAGGAACTTGTTGGTTCTTGAATTATTCCCGATTGTGGTGGCAATTGAATTATGGGCACCCGTTTTGCGGGGTAGGCACATAGTTTTTTGGTGTGACAATTTGGGGGTGGTCCAGTCCATCAACAAGCAGAGTGCATCGGCCTACCAGGCAATATTGCTCTTGCGGCACCTAGTGTTGCGCTGTTTGCAGAATGACATTTCATTCAGGGCGAGGCATGTTCCGGGGGTGCAGAATAGCCTAGCAGATGCGTTGTCCCGATTCCACTGGGACAGGTTTCGCAGCCTTGCTCCTCACGCAGACCGTGTTGGTACCCCGTGTCCCCCTTGTGTTTGGCAGATCATCAAGCCGGCATAAGAGGCCTCGCGGAACAAGCGGTAGCTCCCTCCACCCTGAGATCCTATCAGGCGTCATGGAGACGGTGGTCGTTGTTCAGCAGGCAGAAAGACCAATCCGAGGCAGGTCAGAGAGATGCTATGCTAGCCTTTATGTGGGACAGATATTCCGAAGGTGATTCTAAGACCTCTATGGCATCTACCCTGGCTGGTATATCATTTATGGCCAAGCTGCAGGGTTACCCGGACGTTACCAAACAATTTTTAATTAATAAGGCCTTGAAGGGTTGGGGGAGAATCCGTCCTTCTCATAGCGATGCCCGTTTACCAATTACCCTTAACATCTTGGAGGATTTGATACGGAGAGTGGGTTTGGTTACCTCGGACGAATACGAGAAGCTTTTATTTAGTTTGGCTTTTTCCATGGCCTTTTTTGGGGCTTTTCGCATTTCGGAGCTGGTAGCTAGGTCCAGAGGGCATCAAGAGTCTGGGTTGAGAGCAGAACATGTCAGTCTGGGCGAAGGGACCTTTGCCTGCAAAATAGTTAGATCTAAGACTGATCAGAGCGGGAAGGGATCGTGGGTGCAGTTAGCTCCTCAACAGCTTCAGCATATCTGCCCGTTTAGGCTGGCGTCACAGTTTATGAGCAGGAGACCCCAGGCCAACTTGTTTCTGTGTCACAGTAATAGCATTCCTCTGACTAAATATCAATTTGCGGCCATTTTAAAGCGGACCTTACAGTCGCTTAATTTAAACAGCACCTTATACGGGACTCACTCATTTAGGATCGGGGCAGCTACATCTGCCGCTTTGGCTGGATCTTCTAACGAAGCTATAAAAGCTTTGGGCCGCTGGAAGTCCACGGCTTACCAGTCTTATGTGAGAATTGACAAAGTTATTGATTGAATGTTGTGTTGTTTAACAATTTATTGTGATTTGCAGTTTTTCTTTTCACACTTTCCTTCTCGTCTGAGCCTTCAAACCATCCCATCCCACTTCCCTTACCCATCCCATCTTCCCCTCCACTTGGTGGGCTACCCTGGGCTTTTCCGCTCGCCGCTTTAACGCGGGGGCGCGAAGGGATTTTCACCCGGGTTTCCCTGGGCGTAAGTCCTGATTAGTGGTGTGCAGCCGGGGTTTTTCCGGGTGTTGTTTACCTTCGCCTGGGTGGTCTGCTCCCTGTTTGTGTCTACCTTCCCTTACCCCCCTTCGTGTTACGTTTTTCTGTTAACAAGCACTTATCCTTCTTATACCTGTATACCACGCCTGTCTGTCTGCCCAATTCAATGATTTCATGCTAACATGGGTTCTCTGATTTCAGGTGATGGTGTTAGAACTAAGACGGTGTGGATCATCGGTCATTCGTTTGTTTTTTGGGCCGCTGGCCACCCCAGGTCAAAAAGTATCTCGGATAATTGCGGCACGGTGATTAGATGGTGGGGTAAAAGAGGTTTAGGCTGGCAGGACCTTATTCCGTGGTTGACTAGGCTCATAAAACAACAAGGCCCACCGGACGTTCTGGTTGTACATGCGGGAGGTAACGATTTAGGTAAGGGTAAATCATTAGATCTCATCGTTAAAATCAGAGAGGACCTACGTCAAATACATGAGGCGTGGCCAGACATCACTATTGGTTGGTCAGCACTCATTCCCCGTTTAGTATGGAGGACAGCCATTCCTATAAAAAAGATGACGGCTATGGTTAGGAAGCTAAATAGTGCCATCCGAAAAATAGTACGGTCCATGGGAGGCATAGTCATAGACCACCCGGGGTTAGGGGTAGAGGCACCACATCTTTTTAGACGGGACGGCGTTCACCTTAATGAAGAGGGTATGGGTTTCTTTATAGACAGGATTTACGGGGGAGTGGAGGCGTGTTTCGGTTAGTTGGTGGCGGGCTGCGGCGTCTGTAGGGCGCAGCGGGGTAGGAAGGCACTGCGTTCAGCGGCTGATTAGTGGGCGCACTGGTAGTTGGTCGTAGGTCACTGCCCCCTTTGATGTAACAGTAACTCCTTTTGGTCCTTCGGTGAGGAGGGTCCCTGTCCGGCTCGGTGAGGGAGGGCAGCGTGAGTTGTAAGGGGCAGTCACTCTGACGCCAACTCAGCGCTATGTATGTAGGGATTTGTTCCCCCGTGTTTTTTGCGGACTTACGGCAGTTTGCGCCAGTCCATTAAGTAATCGTGTGTGATCAGCTCGTGAGCTGTCCCGCAGTGCTCTTTCTCCGCCACCATAGGTTAGTTAATATAAAATCCTTATAATAAAATTCCTGCCAAGGTTTAATAACTTATTCAGGTCTCCGTGTCTTTATTTGCATGCTATGGTATAAAGTTAAGGTTAATGTGAAGTTTGTGGTAACATACACAGTGAGCCCTTTAAGATTTAAAGATTTTCTGGGATAAATGAAATACATTCCCAGCAGCCATCTCCCTTTGCCTCTATCTTATTGCATATTTTGTCCTAATGTGCTTTCATATTTACATGTCACCATGTTTCCATTGGCTAGTACCTTAAAGTCAGATGTCTGTCAAGCAAACTGACCAGTGACAGAATTGCTTTGTGAGGTTTACATCTTTATGACATCAAATGCTTCACATGAAAAATGCAGTTCATTGTCAAAAATCAGCTATATTAGGAGAGTGAGAATTGTGTTTTAGCATCAATTACACACTAAATATGCTGTCATTGTGTATGTTTAATGGATGTCTTTCAGTTTTAAAGATAGACAGACGGATAGATAGATAGAAAGATAGAAAGATAGATAGATAGATAGAAAGATAGATAGATAGATAGATAGACAGACAGACAGACTGATTTCAACTGGAAGCAGTGCTTACATATTGCTTAATTTTTGGTGGTTATTAAATAGTATGGGTAGGCAAGAAAAGTGCATATATCTTTTATTAGCATAAACTTACCCAAATGCGCTCTTGCATATTTAAGGCATTCAAAGTAATAATATTTCACAGCATTAATACAGTTATGTACTAGACTGGACAATGGTAAGCAGAGCCAGTACTTATATCAACAATGGCCTTATCTGTGTGAAGTTTGTATGTTCTCCCTGTGTTTGCGTGGGTTTCCTCCGGGTGCTGTGGTTTCCTCCCACACTCCAAAAAACATACTGTTAGGTTAATTGGCTGCTATCAAAATTGACCCTAGTCTCTCCCTCTCTGTCTGTGTGTGAGTGTGTGTCTATATTAGGGAATTTAGACTGTAAGCTCCAATAGGGTAGGGACTGATGTGAATGGGTTCTCTGTACAGCGCTGCGCTATTAGTGACACTATATAAATAAATGATAATGAGGATGATGCTGATATGTGTTTACTATGCCTATACACATAGCCAGCTTTCACACTTGATTGGCAGATTAATGCATCATTATTGCTAAGTTTGATAACAGTTGTCTAATACAGTGACACTGGTAGAGAAAACCACTATAGACATTCACATAAGCAGCTCTCATCATCATCATTTATGGCATAAGACTTCTTTAATTATACTAAGTTTTTGAGCAGGTCTGCATTATACTTAATTATATAAGGGAGATGTACTTTTAGTAAAAAGTAGCTCTCCAATTTCAAAAGTACATCAACGTAGTATTAATACTTAGATTTAAAGATTTTCTGGGATAAATGAAATACATTCCCAGCAGCCATCTCCCTTTGCCTCTATCTTATTGCATATTTTGTCCTAATGTGCTTTCATATTTACATGTCACCATGTTTCCATTGGCTAGTACCTTAAAGTCAGATGTCTGTCAAGCAAACTGACCAGTGACAGAATTGCTTTGTGAGGTTTACATCTTTATGACATCAAATGCTTCACATGAAAAATGCAGTTCATTGTCAAAAATCAGCTATATTAGGAGAGTGAGAATTGTGTTTTAGCATCAATTACACACTAAATATGCTGTCATTGTGTATGTTTAATGGATGTCTTTCAGTTTTAAAGATAGACAGACGGATAGATAGATAGAAAGATAGAAAGATAGATAGATAGAAAGATAGATAGATAGACAGACAGACAGACTGATTTCAACTGGAAGCAGTGCTTACATATTGCTTAATTTTTGGTGGTTATTAAATAGTATGGGTAGGCAAGAAAAGTGCATATATCTTTTATTAGCATAAACTTACCCAAATGCGCTCTTGCATATTTAAGGCATTCAAAGTAATAATATTTCACAGCATTAATACAGTTATGTACTAGACTGGACAATGGTAAGCAGAGCCAGTACTTATATCAACAATGGCCTTATCTGTGTGAAGTTTGTATGTTCTCCCTGTGTTTGCGTGGGTTTCCTCCGGGTGCTGTGGTTTCCTCCCACACTCCAAAAAACATACTGTTAGGTTAATTGGCTGCTATCAAAATTGACCCTAGTCTCTCCCTCTCTGTCTGTGTGTGAGTGTGTGTCTATATTAGGGAATTTAGACTGTAAGCTCCAATAGGGTAGGGACTGATGGGAATGGGTTCTCTGTACAGCGCTGCGCTATTAGTAACACTATATAAATAAATGATAATGAGGATGATGATGATATGTGTTTACTATGCCTATACACATAGCCAGCTTTCACACTTGATTGGCAGATTAATGCATCATTATTGCTAAGTTTGATAACAGTTGTCTAATACAGTGACACTGGTAGAGAAAACCACTATAGACATTCACATAAGCAGCTCTCATCATCATCATTTATGGCATAAGACTTCTTTAATTATACTAAGTTTTTGAGCAGGTCTGCATTATACTTAATTATATAAGGGAGATGTACTTTTAGTAAAAAGTAGCTCTCCAATTTCAAAAGTACATCAACGTAGTATTAATACTTAGATTTAAAGATTTTCTGGGATAAATGAAATACATTCCCAGCAGCCATCTCCCTTTGCCTCTATCTTATTGCATATTTTGTCCTAATGTGCTTTCATATTTACATGTCACCATGTTTCCATTGGCTAGTACCTTAAAGTCAGATGTCTGTCAAGCAAACTGACCAGTGACAGAATTGCTTTGTGAGGTTTACATCTTTATGACATCAAATGCTTCACATAAAAAAATGCAGTTCATTGTCAAAAATCAGCTATATTAGGAGAGTGAGAATTGTGTTTTAGCATCAATTACACACTAAATATGCTGTCATTGTGTATGTTTAATGGATGTCTTTCAGTTTTAAAGATAGACAGACGGATAGATAGATAGAAAGATAGAAAGATAGATAGATAGAAAGATAGATAGATAGATAGATAGATAGACAGACAGACAGACTGATTTCAACTGGAAGCAGTGCTTACATATTGCTTAATTTTTGGTGGTTATTAAATAGTATGGGTAGGCAAGAAAAGTGCATATATCTTTTATTAGCATAAACTTACCCAAATGCGCTCTTGCATATTTAAGGCATTCAAAGTAATAATATTTCACAGCATTAATACAGTTATGTACTAGACTGGACAATGGTAAGCAGAGCCAGTACTTATATCAACAATGGCCTTATCTGTGTGAAGTTTGTATGTTCTCCCTGTGTTTGCGTGGGTTTCCTCCGGGTGCTGTGGTTTCCTCCCACACTCCAAAAAACATACTGTTAGGTTAATTGGCTGCTATCAAAATTGACCCTAGTCTCTCCCTCTCTGTCTGTGTGTGAGTGTGTGTCTATATTAGGGAATTTAGACTGTAAGCTCCAATAGGGTAGGGACTGATGTGAATGGGTTCTCTGTACAGCGCTGCGCTATTAGTGACACTATATAAATAAATGATAATGAGGATGATGATGATATGTGTTTACTATGCCTATACACATAGCCAGCTTTCACACTTGATTGGCAGATTAATGCATCATTATTGCTAAGTTTGATAACAGTTGTCTAATACAGTGACACTGGTAGAGAAAACCACTTTAGACATTCACATAAGCAGCTCTCATCATCATCATTTATGGCATAAGACTTCTTTAATTATACTAAGTTTTTGAGCAGGTCTGCATTATACTTAATTATATAAGGGAGATGTACTTTTAGTAAAAAGTAGCTCTCCAATTTCAAAAGTACATCAACGTAGTATTAATACTTAGATTTAAAGATTTTCTGGGATAAATGAAATACATTCCCAGCAGCCATCTCCCTTTGCCTCTATCTTATTGCATATTTTGTCCTAATGTGCTTTCATATTTACATGTCACCATGTTTCCATTGGCTAGTACCTTAAAGTCAGATGTCTGTCAAGCAAACTGACCAGTGACAGAATTGCTTTGTGAGGTTTACATCTTTATGACATCAAATGCTTCACATGAAAAATGCAGTTCATTGTCAAAAATCAGCTATATTAGAAGAGTGAGAATTGTGTTTTAGCATCAATTACACACTAAATATGCTGTCATTGTGTATGTTTAATGGATGTCTTTCAGTTTTAAAGATAGACAGACCGATAGATAGATAGATAGATAGATAGAAAGATAGAAAGATAGATAGATAGAAAGATAGATAGATAGATAGATAGGTAGATAGATAGATAGATAGACAGACAGACAGACAGACAGACTGATTTCAACTGGAAGCAGTGCTTACATATTGCTTAATTTTTGGTGGTTATTAAATAGTATGGGTAGGCAAGAAAAGTGCATATATCTTTTATTAGCATAAACTTACCCAAATGCGCTCTTGCATATTTAAGGCATTCAAAGTAATAATATTTCACAGCATTAATACAGTTATGTACTAGACTGGACAATGGTAAGCAGAGCCAGTACTTATATCAACAATGGCCTTATCTGTGTGAAGTTTGTATGTTCTCCCTGTGTTTGCGTGGGTTTCCTCCGGGTGCTGTGGTTTCCTCCCACACTCCAAAAAACATACTGTTAGGTTAATTGGCTGCTATCAAAATTGACCCTAGTCTCTCCCTCTCTGTCTGTGTGTGAGTGTGTGTCTATATTAGGGAATTTAGACTGTAAGCTCCAATAGGGTAGGGACTGATGTGAATGGGTTCTCTGTACAGCGCTGCGCTATTAGTGACACTATATAAATAAATGATAATGAGGATGATGATGATATGTGTTTACTATGCCTATACACATAGCCAGCTTTCACACTTGATTGGCAGATTAATGCATCATTATTGCTAAGTTTGATAACAGTTGTCTAATACAGTGACACTGGTAGAGAAAACCACTTTAGACATTCACATAAGCAGCTCTCATCATCATCATTTATGGCATAAGACTTCTTTAATTATACTAAGTTTTTGAGCAGGTCTGCATTATACTTAATTATATAAGGGAGATGTACTTTTAGTAAAAAGTAGCTCTCCAATTTCAAAAGTACATCAACGTAGTATTAATACTTAGATTTAAAGATTTTCTGGGATAAATGAAATACATTCCCAGCAGCCATCTCCCTTTGCCTCTATCTTATTGCATATTTTGTCCTAATGTGCTTTCATATTTACATGTCACCATGTTTCCATTGGCTAGTACCTTAAAGTCAGATGTCTGTCAAGCAAACTGACCAGTGACAGAATTGCTTTGTGAGGTTTACATCTTTATGACATCAAATGCTTCACATGAAAAATGCAGTTCATTGTCAAAAATCAGCTATATTAGGAGAGTGAGAATTGTGTTTTAGCATCAATTACACACTAAATATGCTGTCATTGTGTATGTTTAATGGATGTCTTTCAGTTTTAAAGATAGACAGACGGATAGATAGATAGAAAGATAGAAAGATAGATAGATAGAAAGATAGATAGATAGACAGACAGACAGACTGATTTCAACTGGAAGCAGTGCTTACATATTGCTTAATTTTTGGTGGTTATTAAATAGTATGGGTAGGCAAGAAAAGTGCATATATCTTTTATTAGCATAAACTTACCCAAATGCGCTCTTGCATATTTAAGGCATTCAAAGTAATAATATTTCACAGCATTAATACAGTTATGTACTAGACTGGACAATGGTAAGCAGAGCCAGTACTTATATCAACAATGGCCTTATCTGTGTGAAGTTTGTATGTTCTCCCTGTGTTTGCGTGGGTTTCCTCCGGGTGCTGTGGTTTCCTCCCACACTCCAAAAAACATACTGTTAGGTTAATTGGCTGCTATCAAAATTGACCCTAGTCTCTCCCTCTCTGTCTGTGTGTGAGTGTGTGTCTATATTAGGGAATTTAGACTGTAAGCTCCAATAGGGTAGGGACTGATGGGAATGGGTTCTCTGTACAGCGCTGCGCTATTAGTAACACTATATAAATAAATGATAATGAGGATGATGATGATATGTGTTTACTATGCCTATACACATAGCCAGCTTTCACACTTGATTGGCAGATTAATGCATCATTATTGCTAAGTTTGATAACAGTTGTCTAATACAGTGACACTGGTAGAGAAAACCACTATAGACATTCACATAAGCAGCTCTCATCATCATCATTTATGGCATAAGACTTCTTTAATTATACTAAGTTTTTGAGCAGGTCTGCATTATACTTAATTATATAAGGGAGATGTACTTTTAGTAAAAAGTAGCTCTCCAATTTCAAAAGTACATCAACGTAGTATTAATACTTAGATTTAAAGATTTTCTGGGATAAATGAAATACATTCCCAGCAGCCATCTCCCTTTGCCTCTATCTTATTGCATATTTTGTCCTAATGTGCTTTCATATTTACATGTCACCATGTTTCCATTGGCTAGTACCTTAAAGTCAGATGTCTGTCAAGCAAACTGACCAGTGACAGAATTGCTTTGTGAGGTTTACATCTTTATGACATCAAATGCTTCACATAAAAAAATGCAGTTCATTGTCAAAAATCAGCTATATTAGGAGAGTGAGAATTGTGTTTTAGCATCAATTACACACTAAATATGCTGTCATTGTGTATGTTTAATGGATGTCTTTCAGTTTTAAAGATAGACAGACGGATAGATAGATAGAAAGATAGAAAGATAGATAGATAGAAAGATAGATAGATAGATAGATAGATAGACAGACAGACAGACTGATTTCAACTGGAAGCAGTGCTTACATATTGCTTAATTTTTGGTGGTTATTAAATAGTATGGGTAGGCAAGAAAAGTGCATATATCTTTTATTAGCATAAACTTACCCAAATGCGCTCTTGCATATTTAAGGCATTCAAAGTAATAATATTTCACAGCATTAATACAGTTATGTACTAGACTGGACAATGGTAAGCAGAGCCAGTACTTATATCAACAATGGCCTTATCTGTGTGAAGTTTGTATGTTCTCCCTGTGTTTGCGTGGGTTTCCTCCGGGTGCTGTGGTTTCCTCCCACACTCCAAAAAACATACTGTTAGGTTAATTGGCTGCTATCAAAATTGACCCTAGTCTCTCCCTCTCTGTCTGTGTGTGAGTGTGTGTCTATATTAGGGAATTTAGACTGTAAGCTCCAATAGGGTAGGGACTGATGTGAATGGGTTCTCTGTACAGCGCTGCGCTATTAGTGACACTATATAAATAAATGATAATGAGGATGATGATGATATGTGTTTACTATGCCTATACACATAGCCAGCTTTCACACTTGATTGGCAGATTAATGCATCATTATTGCTAAGTTTGATAACAGTTGTCTAATACAGTGACACTGGTAGAGAAAACCACTTTAGACATTCACATAAGCAGCTCTCATCATCATCATTTATGGCATAAGACTTCTTTAATTATACTAAGTTTTTGAGCAGGTCTGCATTATACTTAATTATATAAGGGAGATGTACTTTTAGTAAAAAGTAGCTCTCCAATTTCAAAAGTACATCAACGTAGTATTAATACTTAGATTTAAAGATTTTCTGGGATAAATGAAATACATTCCCAGCAGCCATCTCCCTTTGCCTCTATCTTATTGCATATTTTGTCCTAATGTGCTTTCATATTTACATGTCACCATGTTTCCATTGGCTAGTACCTTAAAGTCAGATGTCTGTCAAGCAAACTGACCAGTGACAGAATTGCTTTGTGAGGTTTACATCTTTATGACATCAAATGCTTCACATGAAAAATGCAGTTCATTGTCAAAAATCAGCTATATTAGAAGAGTGAGAATTGTGTTTTAGCATCAATTACACACTAAATATGCTGTCATTGTGTATGTTTAATGGATGTCTTTCAGTTTTAAAGATAGACAGACCGATAGATAGATAGATAGATAGATAGAAAGATAGAAAGATAGATAGATAGAAAGATAGATAGATAGATAGATAGGTAGATAGATAGATAGATAGACAGACAGACAGACAGACAGACTGATTTCAACTGGAAGCAGTGCTTACATATTGCTTAATTTTTGGTGGTTATTAAATAGTATGGGTAGGCAAGAAAAGTGCATATATCTTTTATTAGCATAAACTTACCCAAATGCGCTCTTGCATATTTAAGGCATTCAAAGTAATAATATTTCACAGCATTAATACAGTTATGTACTAGACTGGACAATGGTAAGCAGAGCCAGTACTTATATCAACAATGGCCTTATCTGTGTGAAGTTTGTATGTTCTCCCTGTGTTTGCGTGGGTTTCCTCCCACACTCCAAAAAACATACTGTTAGGTTAATTGGCTGCTATCAAAATTGACCCTAGTCTCTCCCTCTCTGTCTGTGTGTGAGTGTGTGTCTATATTAGGGAATTTAGACTGTAAGCTCCAATAGGGTAGGGACTGATGTGAATGGGTTCTCTGTACAGCGCTGCGCTATTAGTGACACTATATAAATAAATGATAATGAGGATGATGATGATATGTGTTTACTATGCCTATACACATAGCCAGCTTTCACACTTGATTGGCAGATTAATGCATCATTATTGCTAAGTTTGATAACAGTTGTCTAATACAGTGACACTGGTAGAGAAAACCACTATAGACATTCACATAAGCAGCTCTCATCATCATCATTTATGGCATAAGACTTCTTTAATTATACTAAGTTTTTGAGCAGGTCTGCATTATACTTAATTATATAAGGGAGATGTACTTTTAGTAAAAAGTAGCTCTCCAATTTCAAAAGTACATCAACGTAGTATTAATACTTTGACAAGTGAGGCTATTAGGACGAACGCACTTAAAGGGCGACAGGGTTTGTAACAAGCTGAATGATGACCTGGTGTGTTTTAACATGGGGTGGGGACCGACCAATGGGGGTCCATGTGGGAGGGACCTTGATAGAATATAGCAGGATGTACTTCCTGCTTTACTTCACTTGCAGCACGAGATCCAGAGGGATACCCAGCAGCGAGGAAAACGGATAAGTCCCATTTTGTGGTTTATTCTTTGTTTTATTGTATCCTTTTGCCCATTTCCATTTGCCTTTAACGTTCCCCCTCCCGTTATTATTTTAAAACCAGCCTTCTTCTTCTCCCCTTGTCTTTACCTGCCTCTCATTCGGCCTGCCCCCCCCCCTCTTCCTTCAGCCCCTCATTTACCGTTCCCGCCGTCACCCCCTCCCTTCGTTTGCCATTAGTTTCTTTCCCTCCAGCCACCAGCATAATGCCCCGTCCCAAGAGAAATGCTCCTCGCCCGGCACGCCTCAGGTCCCCCTCTCCCACCCCCTCCCGCCGCCATCTTACAGCCTCAGCCTCAGCCTCTGCCCTCCAAACCCCAGCCCTCACTCCAGACATGCCGCTAAGCGGCGATAATGCACGGCCCCCCCTGGGATCCTCTCCCGGGCACTCCCCAGCATTTCGCGCCACTAGGCGCAGCGGCGCCCCCTCCCCTCTCCCCCCGGCCGGTTCGCGCATGCGCAGAACGCGCGCTCCATCGCGCCCGGCCGGATCCAGCAGCGCAGCCAATCTATATGACATGGCTGCAGGGGCAGCCAGCGTTTCTGTCAGGGAGCTTAGCGGGCAGCCTCAGCGGTCCCAGCAAGTAGCCGTCACCCCCCCTCCCCAGGCTAACACATTAGGTGTCCTTTCAACCAGCCCTGTTGAGGATAGGAGCCATTCCCAGTTCAGATTATGTCCCATCACCCCTCCCGTGGCAGCCCACGGCTTCAGGTCACGAGGTCATAACCCTCCAGCACCCCACCAATTGCATTTCCCTCCCAGCCCATTCCTGCCCCATAGTAGTGGTGGATCAGCATGGGGGTCACAACATGGCAGAGGTCAAGAGTTCAGCAGGTCACAAGGACATACCTCGGGTCACGGGGAATACCAGCACCATGCGGGTGGGTGGGACACACTTCCTGCCAGGGCCTCAATGGATTTCAGTGACCGGTCCGAGGCGCCTGTATGGCCCTCTTCACGCCGGCAACGCCTGTCACCTCCAGCGTCTCGCCCATACACGTCACGAAGGGTCTCTTCCCCGGGGATCGTGGCGGGTGGGTTCACCCATAGGGGTCACGGGGTCAGGACTGATAACATTATAGTCGATTATCACCACTCCAGCGGCGGTAATTTAAGTCCAGGGCCTCTCCCCCTAGGGGGGCGGGCTACCTCCGGGTTTAGCGATCGGATGCGGGAGGAATTTTCTACGTTCCCTAGCCCTGACCATTTAGCGGCTTTCAACCCGTGTAACGTAGATAGAGACATCAACGCGGCGCGGCGGCGCTTGGACTATTTGCCCAGATCTCAGCTGACTGTTCCCCTTCCCGTTTCAGAGACTACTGTTACAAATCCTGAGTCGAGGGTCGGTCGGAACGATCGTTCGGGGTCCGAGTCTCGTGATATGAGGTCGGCAGGGTCCAGGGAGGATGCGGTCCGGGACACGGCTGGTGGACAGGTCGCGGCAACTGCACTCGGGGAGACGTCTGTCGGTGCTGGGAATACCGCTCCTGTCGGTGAGTCCATTTCCGTTAACACACATAAATCACACTTGTTGGCATCACCTGTCTTATCTACCAGCAGTGGGTCCTCCGGCTCGGGGGACAGGCCCAGAAAATTAATTAAGTTGTTAGAAACAGAATTGTTAGGAAAACGGAGTAAGCACACACCCCAATCAGGAGACACAGACCAACCAGCGGCTCGTAGCGAATTGGGGCAGGTAGAATCCCTGGAAATTACACACGGCATAAGGCCTAGCGTACGTGATAGAATTAGGAGGGGCAAGTACGTGGATATGTACGCGTTAACCGGGGAAGATAGGAAGGCGCTGGCGGCCGCCTGTGAGAGGTCGGGAATGGGGGAGGAGAAATACAGATCCTTCTCTAGATGGGTTAATGCCTTCTCCATTTTCGCTACAATATATGTAGAGACCCGTCCCAGCGAACAAGCGGAGGTATGGAGGTATATGCACCTTATTAGTGGGATGTACGTAAAGGACGGCCCGGTAATTTGGAGGGCATATGACGAGCTTTTCAGGAAACGGATGAGTGGGCGTGAGAGACTTCCTCTGGGATCGAAAGACATTGACACCTGGCTGGAGTTAATGAGGCCCAGCAGTCAGTCTGCAGAGGGTAGCTCTGTCAGGCGGTTTCAAGGGCCGGGGAGGACGCAGAATGTCCTCCCCCCAAAAGGAAGGTGTTATGACTTCAATGCAGGGGCCTGTCAAAGAGGCTCAGCCTGCAGATTTAGACACATTTGCACGTCATGTAACGGCCATCACCCTGCCAACGAATGCGCAAAGTCCCGTGGAAGTGGGGGACGGGGAAGAGGCTCTGGCTCAGCTCTGCCGAGTCAAGGGGCCGTCGCCAATTGATTTGGTTGAGCTGGATAAGTGGCTGGGGTGGTTTGATGATAAGGTGACTGGGTCCCTTCTCCATGACGGCTTTCATTTTGGCTTTAAACTCCCGGTCCAAGGTAGCGTTTCCTCGGCAGCTCCGGTTAATCTGAAATCGGCGCTCGCTTTCCCAGAAGTATTAGACGAAAAAATAGGGAAGGAGGTTGGTTTGGGTCGCATGATTGGCCCGTTCCGACTTCCTCCTATTCCCAATCTGATTTTGTCCCCAGTAGGGGTAGTTCCCAAAAAAGCGGTAGGAAAGTTTAGATTGATCCAGCACTTGTCTCATCCTGCCGGTAAATCCGTGAATGACGCAATTGACGTTAATCTCAGTTCTGTCAGTTATCAGTCATTCGAATCGGCCCTAGCGCTGGTCCAGGAATGCGGCAGGGGCTCCTTGTTGGCCAAAGTGGATATCGAATCGGCGTTCAGATTGCTGCCCCTTCACCCTGAGTCGTATCAATTCATGGGTTTCCGGCATCGTGGTGAATACTACATCGATCGCTGCCTGCCCATGGGTTGTTCGATCTCATGCGCACTGTTCGAGAAATTTAGCGGTTTCTTGCATTGGTGCATTCAGGCCGGGACAGGGTGTCGGTGGATCGCGCATTATCTTGACGACTTCCTGGTTATCGGGCCGCCTGGTACCACGGTTTGTCGAGATACGCTTTTTTCCACGGAGGCCTTGTTTAGGGTTTTAGGCGTTCCCATCGCAGCAGACAAGACGGAGGGCCCAATTACATGTCTCTCATTCCTCGGGATCGAGATTGACACGCTAGCAGGGATATGCAGGCTTCCAGCAGACAAGGTTACAAAGATGTATGAGGCTATCACAGAAGTGCTAGGGGCAAACGTTAGTACCCTGAGGTCGATACAGTCCCTGTTAGGGCGGTTCAACTTTGCCTGCCGTGTAATACCCATGGGGAGGGTTTTCTGTAGGAAGCTCCAAAGAGCCACAGCAGGTAGGAGTAGGCCACATGCAGTCATACAACTATCCAAGGTGGTTAGGGAGGATCTTCAGATATGGCTCATTTTTCTTAGGGGTTTTAATGGCAAGCGTATTTGGCCGTCACCTCCAGTAACAAACGGGGAAATTAACTTGTTCACAGACGCTGCTGGGGCATCCGGCTTTGGGGCTTATCTGGATGGACACTGGTGTGCAGATAGCTGGCCCGATGATTGGCACAGGGATGGGACCACTAGGAACTTGTTGGTTCTTGAATTATTCCCGATTGTGGTGGCAATTGAATTATGGGCACCCGTTTTGCGGGGTAGGCACATAGTTTTTTGGTGTGACAATTTGGGGGTGGTCCAGTCCATCAACAAGCAGAGTGCATCGGCCTACCAGGCAATATTGCTCTTGCGGCACCTAGTGTTGCGCTGTTTGCAGAATGACATTTCATTCAGGGCGAGGCATGTTCCGGGGGTGCAGAATAGCCTAGCAGATGCGTTGTCCCGATTCCACTGGGACAGGTTTCGCAGCCTTGCTCCTCACGCAGACCGTGTTGGTACCCCGTGTCCCCCTTGTGTTTGGCAGATCATCAAGCCGGCATAAGAGGCCTCGCGGAACAAGCGGTAGCTCCCTCCACCCTGAGATCCTATCAGGCGTCATGGAGATGGTGGTCGTTGTTCAGCAGGCAGAAAGACCAATCCGAGGCAGGTCAGAGAGATGCTATGCTAGCCTTTATGTGGGACAGATATTCCGAAGGTGATTCTAAGACCTCTATGGCATCTACCCTGGCTGGTATATCATTTATGGCCAAGCTGCAGGGTTACCCGGACGTTACCAAACAATTTTTAATTAATAAGGCCTTGAAGGGTTGGGGGAGAATCCGTCCTTCTCATAGCGATGCCCATTTACCAATTACCCTTAACATCTTGGAGGATTTGATACGGAGAGTGGGTTTGGTTACCTCGGACGAATACGAGAAGCTTTTATTTAGTTTGGCTTTTTCCATGGCCTTTTTTGGGGCTTTTCGCATTTCGGAGCTGGTAGCTAGGTCCAGAGGGCATCAAGAGTCTGGGTTGAGAGCAGAACATGTCAGTCTGGGCGAAGGGACCTTTGCCTGCAAAATAGTTAGATCTAAGACTGATCAGAGCGGGAAGGGATCGTGGGTGCAGTTAGCTCCTCAACAGCTTCAGCATATCTGCCCGTTTAGGCTGGCGTCACAGTTTATGAGCAGGAGACCCCAGGCCAACTTGTTTCTGTGTCACAGTAATAGCATTCCTCTGACTAAATATCAATTTGCGGCCATTTTAAAGCGGACCTTACAGTCGCTTAATTTAAACAGCACCTTATACGGGACTCACTCATTTAGGATCGGGGCAGCTACATCTGCCGCTTTGGCTGGATCTTCTAACGAAGCTATAAAAGCTTTGGGCCGCTGGAAGTCCACGGCTTACCAGTCTTATGTGAGAATTGACAAAGTTATTGATTGAATGTTGTGTTGTTTAACAATTTATTGTGATTTGCAGTTTTTCTTTTCACACTTTCCTTCTCGTCTGAGCCTTCAAACCATCCCATCCCACTTCCCTTACCCATCCCATCTTCCCCTCCACTTGGTGGGCTACCCTGGGCTTTTCCGCTCGCCGCTTTAACGCGGGGGCGCGAAGGGATTTTCACCCGGGTTTCCCTGGGCGTAAGTCCTGATTAGTGGTGTGCAGCCGGGGTTTTTCCGGGTGTTGTTTACCTTCGCCTGGGTGGTCTGCTCCCTGTTTGTGTCTACCTTCCCTTACCCCCCTTCGTGTTACGTTTTTCTGTTAACAAGCACTTATCCTTCTTATACCTGTATACCACGCCTGTCTGTCTGCCCAATTCAATGATTTCATGCTAACATGGGTTCTCTGATTTCAGGTGATGGTGTTAGAACTAAGACGGTGTGGATCATCGGTCATTCGTTTGTTTTTTGGGCCGCTGGCCACCCCAGGTCAAAAAGTATCTCGGATAATTGCGGCACGGTGATTAGATGGTGGGGTAAAAGAGGTTTAGGCTGGCAGGACCTTATTCCGTGGTTGACTAGGCTCATAAAACAACAAGGCCCACCGGACGTTCTGGTTGTACATGCGGGAGGTAACGATTTAGGTAAGGGTAAATCATTAGATCTCATCGTTAAAATCAGAGAGGACCTACGTCAAATACATGAGGCGTGGCCAGACATCACTATTGGTTGGTCAGCACTCATTCCCCGTTTAGTATGGAGGACAGCCATTCCTATAAAAAAGATGACGGCTATGGTTAGGAAGCTAAATAGTGCCATCCGAAAAATAGTACGGTCCATGGGAGGCATAGTCATAGACCACCCGGGGTTAGGGGTAGAGGCACCACATCTTTTTAGACGGGACGGCGTTCACCTTAATGAAGAGGGTATGGGTTTCTTTATAGACAGGATTTACGGGGGAGTGGAGGCGTGTTTCGGTTAGTTGGTGGCGGGCTGCGGCGTCTGTAGGGCGCAGCGGGGTAGGAAGGCACTGCGTTCAGCGGCTGATTAGTGGGCGCACTGGTAGTTGGTCGTAGGTCACTGCCCCCTTTGATGTAACAGTAACTCCTTTTGGTCCTTCGGTGAGGAGGGTCCCTGTCCGGCTCGGTGAGGGAGGGCAGCGTGAGTTGTAAGGGGCAGTCACTCTGACGCCAACTCAGCGCTATGTATGTAGGGATTTGTTCCCCCGTGTTTTTTGCGGACTTACGGCAGTTTGCGCCAGTCCATTAAGTAATCGTGTGTGATCAGCTCGTGAGCTGTCCCGCAGTGCTCTTTCTCCGCCACCATAGGTTAGTTAATATAAAATCCTTATAATAAAATTCCTGCCAAGGTTTAATAACTTATTCAGGTCTCCGTGTCTTTATTTGCATGCTATGGTATAAAGTTAAGGTTAATGTGAAGTTTGTGATAACATACACAGTGAGCCCTTTATGACAAGTGAGGCTATTAGGACGAACGCACTTAAAGGGCGACAGGGTTTGTAACAAGCTGAATGATGACCTGGTGTGTTTTAACATGGGGTGGGGACCGACCAATGGGGGTCCATGTGGGAGGGACCTTGATAGAATATAGCAGGATGTACTTCCTGCTTTACTTCACTTGCAGCACGAGATCCCACCCACCCATCCCTCAAGTTAGTCCGGGGTTTTTGTCAATGGTGGGGTAGGAAGGCACTGCGTTCAGCGGCTGATTAGTGGGCGCACTGGTAGTTGGTCGTAGGTCACTGCCCCCTTTGATGTAACAGTAACTCCTTTTGGTCCTTCGGTGAGGAGGGTCCCTGTCCGGCTCGGTGAGGGAGGGCAGCGTGAGTTGTAAGGGGCAGTCACTCTGACGCCAACTCAGCGCTATGTATGTAGGGATTTGTTCCCCCGTGTTTTTTGCGGACTTACGGCGGTTTGCGCCAGTCCATTAAGTAATCGTGTGTGATCAGCTCGTGAGCTGTCCCGCAGTGCTCTTTCTCCGCCACCATAGGTTAGTTAATATAAAATCCTTATAATAAAATTCCTGCCAAGGTTTAATAACTTATTCAGGTCTCCGTGTCTTTATTTGCATGCTATGGTATAAAGTTAAGGTTAATGTGAAGTTTGTGGTAACATACACAGTGAGCCCTTTAAGATTTAAAGATTTTCTGGGATAAATGAAATACATTCCCAGCAGCCATCTCCCTTTGCCTCTATCTTATTGCATATTTTGTCCTAATGTGCTTTCATATTTACATGTCACCATGTTTCCATTGGCTAGTACCTTAAAGTCAGATGTCTGTCAAGCAAACTGACCAGTGACAGAATTGCTTTGTGAGGTTTACATCTTTATGACATCAAATGCTTCACATGAAAAATGCAGTTCATTGTCAAAAATCAGCTATATTAGGAGAGTGAGAATTGTGTTTTAGCATCAATTACACACTAAATATGCTGTCATTGTGTATGTTTAATGGATGTCTTTCAGTTTTAAAGATAGACAGACGGATAGATAGATAGAAAGATAGAAAGATAGATAGATAGATAGATAG